>NW_024380492.1:0-26406 GCF_016835505.1 Polypterus senegalus | reverse complement strand
AAGAGACTTTAAGTTTGTTAATAATCGACCCCCCAAGACGGACAGACCTAATCCCAAGCCCACGTGCCACAGCTGCCCAAGACTTCCACTGGTTGCAGATCGGATCAATAAAGTCAGCTATACTTTGGTAAAGCCTTTGTTCATAAGCAGTGAGTTTAAACTGACCGAGTGAAACTCCAAGATTGGATTCCATATTACCGGTTCTTCAAGTAACCAGAAGACTGATTCCCGATTGATTCCCACTCTGTTTGTTGTGGTGTGCCAAATCAATAACATATTGTGGTAAAACGTGGGCAGCACAGATAGCGCCAATCGCTTGACATCAATGAAATCAAAAGTAAGATTGCCAACCCTATGAAAAAAAGTGAACGCCAAACTCCTCCACAGTAAAGGCTGAGGGGCACACAAGAGACGCTGTAAATCTGTCAGCCTAAAAGCTTCAATTCTGCACAGAATGTCCACCAAGCCCTGACCACCTTCATCCACAGGCAGATGTGCCACTCTGCGTGTAACCCAATGAAGTTTGTCCCAAAAAAAATCCAGCATTATCCTCTGAATTTCTTTTAACAGCCAAAAAGGAGGATCTGCACACCTAAATTTATGCCAAAGCATTGAAGCAATTAAATCTATACTAATAAAAGGCAAAGCCCTCACTCACTCATCACTAATTCTCCAATTCCTGTGTAGGTAGAAGGCTGAAATTTGGCAGGCTCATTCCTTACAGCTTACTTACAAAAGTTGGGCAGATTTCATTTCGAAATTCTACGCGTAATGGTCATAATGGTCGACAACGTCTGCCATGTTGAACTTTCTTATTTATGGCCCCATCTTCACGAAATTTGGTAGGCGGCTTCCCTGTGCTAACTGAAAGCAATGTATGTACTTATTTCAGTGGTATGACGCCACTGTCGGCCGCCATATTGAACTTTTCAACGGTCTTTGTTACTTATGGACCCATCTTCAAGAAATTTGGTACGCGGGTTCCCAATGCTAACTGAATCCTACTTACGTACATTTATACGTCCATAGCCTGCAGCTCGGTCACCGTGTGAGGTGGCGTTGGGTCCCCCATCCAAACGCCTCCCACGTTGTTGGCTGACTGTCTATATAAGGCCGTCCGTCACTCTGGTCTCTACATTCCCTTCCTTGCTACGCCACGGGATTCACGTCTCCCTGCTGATAACTGCAGCCTTTTTATTTAATCCACGGCTTCTCCGCTGTTTTATTGTTCATTTATTACGATTATAGTTATTGCGTAGGTATTTTAGACTTACTTTACATTGTTCAGGTCCCCATTTCCTTTATCATTCCAACCCCCATTAACATGTCTATCGAGATGATCACCATCGATCAAAGAACTGTCACTTACTGAGTGGTTTCCATGCCCGGAGATGACGCCTGCCTTTTCCATTCTCTTTGTTACATATTGCACAGCCATATCAGGCTCCCTCTTGATATCTGGAGGAACATTGTGTCTTATGTATTGAATGACTGGACAGGTTCAAGGTGTGGACTGATGACGGTACAGGAGATAATTAGACTACACAGGAGCACTAGAAGAGTGAAATGCTTAAGCCCTTCACCTGTGGTTCTGCATGTGAGTTGATGGCTGCTGCTGAATTGTTTGGTTGTCGCTTTCAAGTGTACCGAAATGACCAAATACTTTACACCTTTCGAAACCGGCAATGCCTCTTAAACATCTTAGACTCACAGGTGACGATTTCAGTAGTGGACACTTTGATGTTTATGAATGTTTAAACTCTCAAAAGCTGGATGTGAAGTTATCGATGAAACTGGTTGTATACTTACAACGCTTGACAGATGCCGAATGTCACTTCAACACAACAAGTCCTACAAATACTGTCGTCATTGAAACAAACCATGAAACTCAAACCGATTATGACAGCAGCAATCCAAACTGTGAGATTTGAAACAAGATTGCTGTTCACATGGCCGACTGTACGTTACATGCTCAGAGTAAGCTCAGCGCACAGCTTGGTCAGATTACAACCGGAGGGCCGAACTGACAACGTGGTATTCAAAGAGATCCTTCACAAGTAATTATTGGCATATTGTCCGACAGTTTAAAAAGATTTACTTTTCTTCTTAATAAATATTTTAAGGCAGTACTTCGCCGCTGCAAAGTGCGGGTATTTTGCTATATGTATATATATGCAGATGTATATATATATATATATATAGATATGTGCATATATAGATATGTGTATATGTAGATATGTATATGGAGATATGTTTATATGTGTGTGTGTGTGTATATATATCTACAGTATATGACAGCAACACTCATAACAGTGACAAAACAATTACATTGACAATCATGTTACGTTATTTTTAAAATGTTTCCTTTTCTTTTTCATAACTTCTTTAACACACTACTTCTCCGCTACGAAGCGCAGGTATTTTGCTAGTCTATACTAATAAAAGGCAAAGCCCTCACTCACTCACTCACTCACTCGTCACTAATTCTCTAACTTCCCGTGTAGGTAGAAGGCTGAAATTTGGCAGGCTCATTCCTTACAGCTTACTTACAAAAGTTAAACAGGTTTCATTTCTAAATTCTACGCGTAACGTTCATAACTGGAACCTATTTTCGTCCATATACTGTAATAGACTGCAGCTCGATGGCCGTGGGAGGCGGAGTTGTGTCCCGCATCATCACGCCGCCCACGTAATTGAGTGCCTGCCCATATAAGGTCAATATTCGTGGGTGAAGGACTGAGCTTAGCATATTCATAAGTGCAGCTACTGCGGAAACCCTCCGGCGCTGAACAAGCCTTTGTGGACATATCAATAGGAAAGCAAGGTGTAAAGCTTAAGTATAAATTACGTCATAGACATGCTGCCGCTAAATATTCACAGGCAAATCCACAACTTAATACTGGGAATGCCTGTTAAACATCTTAGATTCACGAGTACCGATTTGGGTCGTGAACACTTCGATGAATGAAATCTGATCAAAAAACTCATTACACAAATTAGAAGGCAGCAAAACAATATGAAGCGAGTGACGCATACAAGCATATTCATGAGTGCAGCTACTGCGGAAACAAAGCACGGTGTAAACCGTGAAAGTTTAAATTAAGTTCATAGACAGGCTGCTGCTGGCGTTTGTCATGCCTATGACGAATACGATATTCGTTAGATACAAGTTTAATGAGAAGACGCAGTGTTTAAACGAGACTTTTGATCAATTTGTGACAGAGTTAAAATTGCTGTAATGGAGTTTAAATTGCTGGTATGCTGGTTCTGAGCTAACATTAAATAAAGCCGTGGACATCGCGAGATAGCACAAGCACAGCTGAGAACCTTCGATGCATGTACTCCGAGCGGCTCACATTAACCGACTTTGCAGGACTGGGAAAGGTAAACCCGTGCCTGCAGTGTGTGATGTCTCAGATAAAGAGGAAGACGAGCTGCTTATTGATGAAGTAAGAGAGGAACAACCCTCTGACGCCGAACAAGCCTTTGTAGACATATCAATAGGAAAGCAAGGTGTAAAGCTTAAGTTTAAATTAAGTTCATAGACACGCTGCCACTAAATATTCGCAGGCAAATCCACAACTTAATACCGGGAATGCCTGTTAAACATCTTAGATTCACGAGTAGCGATTTGGGTCGTGAACACTTCGATGAATGAAATCTGTTATCTTTACAACGGTCGACAAACACGTAATATAACTTGAACACAACACGTCCTCCAAATACGAATCTGATTGAAAGAAATAATGAGAATCAAATCCTTGATGACAGCAACAGTCACAAAACAATTACATTGACAATCATGTTACGTTATTTTCAAAATGTTTCCTTTTCTTTTTTCATAACTTCTTTAACACACTACTTCTCCGCTGCGAAGCGCGGGTATTTTGCTAGTTATTAATAATAAGCACCCTATCCCAAAAAGAAAGTTTGGCGACCACCCATTTCCATTTCTTCAGTCTCCCCTGAATTTGATCAGTTAAGCCCTCCCAGTTATCAGCTGTGGCTCCAGACTTCCCAATGTAAATTCCCAGATGTTTAAACACATTAGAGTTCCATGTTAAACCACTTGGGAGGCTTGGGGGAGGGCAGTCCCAGTTGCCCATCAGAAAGGCATTACATTTGGACCAGTTGACCCTGGCAGATGACACCGTTTGAAATACCCGTAAACAGTCCTGGAGCAGGACAGCATCATCAGGTGACAACTGTGACATCGTCAACATATGCCACCATCTTAAAGGATGCAGTGGGACACACAGGCAATGACAGGCCGTGAAGACATTGGCGAAGTCTGTGGAGCAGGGGCTCTATGGACAGCGAGTATAACATACCGGAGAGTGCACACCCCTGACAAATGAAAACGGAGCTCCCAATCCTCCATTCATTTTTAAAACACTAAACACATTTGTGTACATTAATTTAATATATCCTAGAAAGGTCTCACCAAAACCAAACCTCTCTAGAACTGTAAATAAATATTGGTGGTCTACCCGGTCAAAGGCCTTCCCTCGATCCAATGAGATGAGACCCGCCTTAAACCTAAAAATCTGATAAAGGCTGATACCAAATCTCGCACAAAGAAAATGTTACCAAGAATGCATCATTTAGGGACACAGTATGACTGATCGAAGGCCACCAAGCAGTTCATGACAGTCCTCAGACGAAGAGCCGGCGCTTTAGAGAAGATTTTATAGTCCGAGCAGAGCAGGCTGGTTTTTAATGTTGCAGAGATCCCCATTTTTAGGTAAAAGATTTAAAACAGCTCTCCGACAACTCACATGATGCTCTCCACGAACACAGTCAGGAAGTCCTTACCCATGATATCCCAAAAGGACTTGTAGACTTTGACGGGAAGTCCTTCAATCCCAGGGGCTTTGTTCTGATTTAAACTCCCAAGGGCACTAGTGAGCTCCTCCAGCGATAGTGGCAGGTCGAGTTCTTCCTTTGTGGATGGAGTCAACTGTGGTAAGGTCTGCTGGAGCCAATCCCAGCCAACACAGGGCACAAGGCAGGAACCAGTCCTGGGCAGGGTGCCAATCCACCACAGGAAACACACAAACACCAAGCACACATTAGGGCCAATTTAGAATCGCCAATCCACCTAACCAGCATGTCTTTGGACTGTGGGAGGAAACCCACGAGACACGGGGAGAACATGCAAACTCCACACAGGGAGGACCTGGGAAACGAACCCGGGTCTCCTAACTGCGAGGCAGCAGCACTACCACTGCGCCACCGTGCCACACTGTGGTAAGACATTAAAGAAAAGTTCTGTGTTTGAAGACAAGTTCACTGTTTCTGCAGAGAATAAGTCTTTGTAAAATTTTAAGGCAAATTCCCGGATCTCCTCGGTCTCCGTCATTTCAGTCCCATCTGCAGTTTTCCGACACTGAATGATTTTTGCCTGAGCAACCTTCTTCTCCAATGAAAAGAAAAACTGCGTAGAGGCGTCTATTCGGGAAATATTCTGGAATCTCCCCCTGGCAATGGCGCCCTTCACCTGTTCATCCAGCAGGGACCTTTCAGAGAATCCTTTCTGTCTTGTAGGGACTCGAGCAAAGTGGCATCAAAACCGGTTTCCAGTTTGGCCTGAATTAGCCCAATGTCCTCTTCCAGTTCTTTAATGGCCATGGTGACCTTTCTAGAAGAATGTTCAGAATAAAACTGGCAACAGAGTTTAATTTGGACCTTGGAGACGTCCCACCATTGTTTCAGGGATGAGAATTCACTTTTGCTGAGTCTCCATTTGTCCCAAAAGAGACGAAAGTGTTGAAGAAATAGAGAGTCTTTAAGAAGTTTAGTATTAAAGTGCCAGAAAGATTTAAAATGACGCTCAGACCCCAAAGAGAAACGAGTGAGAGCTAAACTATGGTCTGAAAACCCTGTGGGCAGAAGACAAGACCCCAAAATGAGGTTCAGATTGTGCCATAAAGTATAAATCCTGTCCAGCCTTGCCATGGATAACATGCCACTGGAGGCCTTGAGCCATGTGTACTGTCTCGCCGTCGGGTTCGACTCTCTCCACACATCCACAAGTTCTTGGTGATGAAGGACCGACTGCAACACCTTGACTGACCCCGGGTGAGGCTCAGCGCCATTCCTGTCCATCTCTGCATGTTCAGTAGAATTAAAATCACCAGCTAAAAACACGACGTCCTCTGAACTGCACTCAGCTAGCACGTCTTTTAACAAAAAAAAAACTCTCTATTTGCCCTCATTTGGAGCGCAGACATTTAAGAAAATAATGTTTTTCCTCTGAATACGTACAACGACCTTCATGAGACGGCCTTTAATTTGCTCAAAACAGTCTATGGACTCCGGGAGAAACGCCTTACTGAAGAGCACTGCCACCCCTGCGCTGGCACTGGAGCCGTGGCTCAGAAATGTCCGACTCATTCAATGGGTCAGTAGGAGTTTCTTGAAGAAAAATGACATCAAGTTTTGTCGGTTCTATGTGACAGATAGTGGGCGCTATCGCTCCCTTGAACCCCTGTGCCATACGCCAGACACCAGATGAAAGTCCAAAAGTTGACTTTATTAATTCTGCACAGTGCACTAAGCACCCTCTCCTCCACAATACTCATATAAATCACCAATCAATAAACTCTCCACCACTCCCAGACATGTTGCCATCCTTCCACCCAGCTCAGCTCGCCGTCTCGGAGCTCCCACAATCCTTTTATGGTCCCTGACCCGGAAGTGTTCCAGTCCCCAGCCCATGTGATCTCCTATCACTTCCGGGTCAGATCAAAAGTCCTTTTCTTCACCCCGGAAGCACGTCATTCCCCTTGTCCATGTGACTCGGGCGTACTTCGAGGCGTGGAACAAATAAAACTGTTCCTCCCTGCAGCGTCTTCTAGCGGCCCCTGTGGTATCTAGCGGGGCTGCAAAGGAAAACTCCAGTGTCCATAATTCCCTGCTGGGATTCAGGGCACCTCCATGCTACAGGGAGGGCTCCATCTGGCGGCCTGGGGATTGGCCGGCCATATTCCACATCTAAATATTGAAAAAGTATGTCTCTCTTTAAGGAGTCTCTGCAGCCGTTAACATTCAGAGAGCCCAAAGAGAAAACAGGCATTAGAAAGAATAGAAACGGAGCAGCAATGACAAGAAGAACTTTAAATGATGAAACAAAGAGGAGCTGGTGTGGAGCCATGATGTGCTGGAGGTGAGAGACTTTCTAACTTTGCTGATAACATTCTTTAAATGATTAAACTCTTTTCTTTCCATTCCCAAAGGAACAGCACTACACATAACATGCTTGGCTGAAACCAAAAAAAGTTCCAGGTCAGGAAAATGTTCTACGACATCCAAGAAAATCCAGAAAGCTCAGAATGCTTTCAGTGCTGTACTCCGTTTTTCCAAGAGTGCCAGTTAAATTGTCACTTGACATACAAGAGTCACTGTCCTCACCACCCTGCTGACTCTCCTCACACTCTGGGCTAATTGTCACCTCTCTGGTACTTAAGAGGTCACGTCAGCCCCCTCTGTCAGGTTCATTTTGTTACTTCTCTTGGCTCCTACTCCACCGTCTGAGGTTTCTTTCCTCTTTCTGGGGAGTGTCGTCCATTCTTCTTCAACATTCATTTCCTAAACAATTCCAGCTTTTTCTTCCCTAACTTCACTACATGAAGTGGTGTCTGGTTCAGTTTCTGCCACAGCTTTGACATTTAAGAGACGGCGAGCAGCTTCACTGTGGACTGTGGACTCAGGACTGGCCTCGGCCTGCTCATCCACCTTAGATGGCTCACAGGCAGCAGCAGCAGCATTCAGACTTTCAATGTCATCCACCTCAGTTGGTGCCGTTTCACTGACAAGCCGCATAACCTCGGCCTGAGCTGGGCCCTTTTCTTCAGTCTGATTTATATTCACATTAGAGGACTTCAACTTCGGCCTCGGCCGATCCATCCACTTCAGGCGTTTTTATCTCAGCTTTCTTTATTTCACTCCTTTCAACTGTCGATCTACAACTGGGTATCTGATTATCAGAACTTCCTGGAGTCGAGCTAAGAGTACCTGTGGATACCTCACAGATAACAATCTGCTGGTCTTCAGTCCAGAGACTCATCCTCTACATCTGACTCCCTCACTGCATTTATGTTTCCTCCCATAGCATGACTACCATCAGCTCTTTTACAGTCAACTGCTTTGTGTCCTGCACGGCCACATTTAAAACCTTTCATTGAATCAGAAGATATAAACACAATATAGTCACATCCATCTAATTTGAATTTCAGAGCAACATCTAACTCGTTGTAACCTCTGTTGAGGAGCATAAAAACCTGTCTCCTAAATGAGACCTCATGCTTTAATTCTGACTGTTTACACCCCAAAGGAATCAGAGTAATGTCAGAAATGATCTCACCATACCTGCTCAATTCATTACGTAGCAGTTCATTCTTCAAGAAAGGAGGAACATTAGAGATTATAATCCTCTTTGCAGGAGCTGAAAGCAGCAAAACAGAAATGAGGGTTCCATTAATAACTGGGCCATCCTGAACCAATTGGTGAACTAAGGCCTCCTCATTTAGAAACACCACAACTGCTTTATTCATTCGTGAAACAGAAATAATGTTTTTACATCCAATTATTTTTCCAATTTCAGTAACACACTTCTCTACTGAAACTACTGGATCAACAATCAGCTTGATGCCATTTCTTCTGCTAAGGTTTTGAAAGCCATGTGGGAAAAGGCCTGGCTGTATCCCTCGAGACACAGCCATCCTAGCCACTTCTTTTTAAAAAAACACTAAAAAAACTTGAAATAATAACTATATATAAATAACACAGCTAAAAATTAAGAGAAATGACTAGAAAAAAGAAAAAGCTAAACTCACTCTCCTGCTAGCACAAAGGCCACTCCCACTCCAGACCAAAGCAATCGACACACAGAGTAACAGTAAGACAGGATAGATAGATAGATAGATAGATAGATAGATAGATAGATAGATAGATAGATAGATAGATAGATGAAAGGCACTATATAAGATAGATAGATAGATAGATAGATAGATAGATAGATAGATAGATAGATAGATAGATAGATAGATAGATAGATAGATAGATAGATAGATAGATAGATAGAGTGAAAGGCACTATATGATAGATAGATAGATAGATAGATAGATAGATAGATAGATAGATAGATAGATATGAAGGCACTATTTAAGATAGATAGATAGATAGATAGATAGATAGATAGATAGATAGATAGATAGATAGATAGATATGAAAGGCACTATTTAAGATAGATAGATAGATAGATAGATAGATAGATAGATAGATAGATAGATAGATAGATAGATAGATAGATGAAGGCACTATATGATAGATAGATAGATAGATAGATAGATAGATAGATAGATAGATAGATAGATAGATAGATAGAAGGCACTATATAAGATAGATAGATAGATAGATAGATAGATAGATGGCACTATAATAGATAGATAGATAGATAGATAGATAGATAGATAGATAGATAGATAGATAGATAGATAGATGAAAGGCACTATATAGATAGATAGATAGATAGATAGATAGATAGATAGATATGATAGGAAAGGCACTATATATAGATAGATAGATAGATAGATAGATAGATAGATAGATAGATAGATATTTTTTTATTTTTAAAAGCAAACTTTATTAAATAAACACAGGAATAAATACAAAAAACACAGTAAAACTCAAAATCTTAAGTCTTACAAAAACACGTACACACTTTCCTAATGATGAATATTCATTTTAAACCATTACATATTCATATTGTTCTTGGAGTATATATTTATCTAATCCCCCATTGTTTCCACCCTCCAATCCCACTTATTCTCAATTTATCCACCCAATTTATAAAGGAATGAAACACCAAAGTCAAAGCACAAATTGCAAATTATCTTCATCACATACACAAAGCACATTATTCACGCACCACATTTCCTTAAACTTTGCTAAATTATTTGTGGACTTATAAAAATTAAAATCCACTAATATCCTACTTTCACATACTTTTCTAAAAAATACAACAACATTTTCATTTCCACTCCCAGTAATCTTGTTTTTACGGTCTTCCATATTGACAGTTTTGCTTGCCCGATAATAAAATTAATTAAGTTCATATTTTCTCTGGTGTGTTTTGTAATTCTAACCCCAAACACAAACACCGTGCCATTATACGGGACCCCCAGCCCTTCTACTATTCTTTCAATTTCACTAAAAAAGGTCTGGAGCCTCTCACAATACATAAATGCATGAAAGACACTTTCCCTCAGACCACAAAAAGGGCAGCAATCTGAGACCCCCGGACATATAATCGATAAGAAGGAGTTCACCGCTAGTATCCCATGTACCAACCTCCACTGCAGGTCTCCCACCCTACTGGCCAATGGCGGCTTGTACAACGACCTCCATGCGGGGTTCAGTCCTTGAGGGGCTCCAAGCTTGTCTCTCCATGGTGTGTCATGTCTTCGTGTCCTCAGCTGCTCCAGGTTGTTCACCTTCACACAAATCCTGTACAGCTGTTTCCCCGGCACTGTAGGTAGAGATAACGCCTCTAGAGAACTTAAGGCTAAAACATTAGTCTCACCATCCCTCAGTTCAACAGCCGGAGACACAGTAAGCGTTGGAAAAGGTGTTTCGTCAGTTGGCTTCAATTGTGATGAGAAAATTCCGTGCAGGAGTGTCATGGATTCCCTGTCCATTGATGATTGTACCTGCCACAGAAACTTCTCCATTAGGCGGACTGAGTGTACCCTGTCTCCACTGCTACCACTTGTGCACTTTTCCAAGTGTAATTTTCCCAGTCAATTATGTCCTTTATTGTGGTTATTCCATGTATTATGAAATGATTAATACAATTTTCAGAAAGTCCTGTAGCAGTGCCAACAGCAGGATTGTAGAACAGTGGTTCATGAAGGACCCAAAATGTGGAGAGGTCATCACAGTCCTTTTTTATCAACAGCAGTTGCCACGCTGCTAGAAGGCTTTTATAAAACCTGGCACCTGTAAAGTCTTGATCTTATCTAAGTGGCACAGCAGTAAACTTTTCCCAAGTCCCATATGCCTGGCTTGTTTAAAGAAGAGTACGGCTAAGTTCATCCACTGGCTCTGCTCGACAGGATACAGCAGATTTTGAATGGTCTGAAGGCGGAAAGCAGCAATCCTGCTGGTAATGTCAATAAGTCCTTGTCCGCCTTCATCCAATGGTAAAATAGAACGCCCTTCTGTATCCAATGGGTACCAGTCCAAAAAATCCATGATCGCCTTCTGTATCTGCTGAACAAGCAAAGGTGGAGGTTGTAGACAAATACACTTATGCCACAGGCTGGAGGTCACCAGGTTATTAATGACCAGCATCCGTCCTCTATAGGATAACTGAGGGAGTATCCACTTCCACTTGGCAAGCCGAGCTGTAACCTTGTCCAACAGACCCTCCCAGTTCTTTTGGATGTAGTGGTCATCTCCAGATGGACTCCCAGGTACAGGAAGCCTCCAGTTGTCCACTGCAGACCCCTTCAGTCGAGGAGGACTACATCCTTTCCAGTTCCCAACCAACACTGCACTACTTTTGTTCCAATTCACTTTAGCGAAGATGCTTTGCTGTAATTCCTCAGACAATCAGTTAATTTGTCCAAATCCTTCTGGCTTGTGATGACCACAGCAAGATCATCTGCATAAGCAGTGACTTTCACAGGGTCCATGTTGCAGTTGGGGATGGAGAGACCAGTCAGCACCTTCCTCAGGTGCACCAGGAAAGGCTCCAGCGCCAGAGCATATAACATGCCGGACAAAGAACATCCCTGTCTGACTCCTCTTCTGACACTGAAAGGTGCACACAAGCCACCATTGACCTTTATGATACCAGAAATGTCACTATAAAGTAAACGAATATGTTTAATAAAAGACCCCCCAAACCCAAACGCCTTCATGGCATTCCATAAAATGAGTGACTGACCCTGTCAAAAGCTTTTCCTGGTCAAGAAAAATAAGACCAGTCTGAAAACCAAACAGTTCTGCAGCAGCCAAAATGTCCCGAATTAAAAAAATGTTATTAAAGATGGACCTGCCAGCCACGCAGTAATTCTGATCAGGATGCACCACTCTCCCTAAAACTTGGACCATCCTGTTGGCTAAGGCTTTAGAGAGAACTTTATAATCAGCGCATAAGAGAGACACAGGCCGCCAGTTCTTAATGAGACACAAGTCTCCCTTCTTCGGCAGCAGCGTGATCACGGCTCTACGGCAGCTCTGCGGTAACAAGCCAGTTTAAAACTCCATGGAACACTTCCAATAAGTCCAGGCCGATGACATCCCAGAACTCTTTATAAAACTCCACTGGTATTCCATCGATTCCGGGACCTTCCCTGTTTTCAGCTGTCCCAGGGCTGTGGTGAGTTCTGCAAAGGTCACCTCTCTATTTAGCTGTGCCACATCTGCATTGGGCAGCTGCGTAAGTCCTGCAAAAGGCCTGTTGGTCTTCACTGCCACCATCTCCATCTGCAGCAAACAGAAGTTCATAAAATTCGCGGACCACCTGCCTTATTTCACTGGGCTCTTGTGTCTCACTGCCATCGGGTGTTCTTATGCAATGTAAGATTTTACTCTGCAGTTTTTTCTCTAAACCAAAAATATTGAGTTGGTGCATCCATCTCAGTCAGTCGTTGAAACGGGCCCTCACTAAAGCCCCCTGAGCTCTGGTCTCAAGCAGGTGAGCCAACCCCAGTTTAGCAGAAGTCAGGCTCGCCTGAAGCTGCTCATTTGGACCCTTCTCTAGAAGCTGTTGAAATTCAGCTATTTTAATTTCTAAAGCTGCCATTTCTGACCGCAATACTTGGGTGACATTTCTGGTATACTCCTGACACAAGGCCCGGATGTGACTCTTCCCAACCTCCCACCACTGTTGTAAGCTGGTGAACTCCTTCTTCATAGCCTTCCAGCCTCCCCAGAAATGAACAAATAACTCTTTAAAGTTCTGATCTTTAAGGAGGAGTGTGTTAAAATGCCAGTATGGACTACGGGGTCTGTAAGTGTTACAAATAAGTGTACAACACACCAAACTGTGATCAGAGAATCCAGTAGGCACAATAGAGCACACCTTAAATAAACCTAACAGGTGCTTAAAACTATAAAAATGATCGAGTCTCGCCATTGAGATCGTATTTCCACTCGTCCGCCCCAGGTGTATTGCCGACAGGCCCCATTTTAGCCCTCCATACATCTTCCAGCCCAATGTCCTTAATTATTTTACCTAAAGCTCGTGCTGAGCAGGGTGCGTTCCAGCCCATTATTTCTGTCTATTCTGGTATCAAGTGTACAATTAAAATCCCCTCCTAACACCACCACTTCCTCAGGGTCACACTTGGATAAAAGATCTCCTAACTTGTTAAAGAAGTGGAGCCTCTCCTCACCCTCATTCGGCGTACATTAATGAAAGTGACGACACTGCCTTGAAGTTTCACCGTCACTTTCAGGAGTCTCTTTCACCAGCTCATCAGTGCTGCAAACTTCTACTTGAAGTCCTCCAAGAAATAAAATGGCCACTCCAGCACTAACATTTGTCCCATTACTAAATAAAATGTCCCCCTTCCAATCTCTGCTCCACTCCCACTGATTTTGCTCATCAATGTGGGTTTCTTGTAGAAAGGTGACATTCAAGTCTTTTTGTCTGATAAAATCAAACAATGCGACCCTCTTATCTGGACTTCTCCCACCGTTAATATTTAGGGTTCCTATGTGTACACTTGCCATGGTAACAGAATAGATAGATGAACACACAATGAAACACAGGGACCACCACAAAGACTGTGGAGTAGATTTAACAGGGGCTTAGCCATTAGGTGGTGTTTAGATTGGACTGTTTTCTCAGTTTACTTGTTAAATTCTTTAGCCTCACGAGCTCTTTAACATCAAACATTGCGGAGACTGCTTTGTCTCGTCGCAACCCGCGGACAGACGATAGAAAGAGGTCAATGTCAGGGAAAAATTCGGCCACATCCACCCCCTTTTTTCCGGCGGTATTCACCAAAAACTCTTTCACACTTTGAGCGCTGTAACCCCCCCTGGCTTTTAACTCTGGGGGCTCCGAGGCAGCAGACCCATCGGAGATATTACCGTCGTCGTTTTCTTCCCCGACACTCCCGCATTTGAGACGTTATCGGCCGTCTCCGCGAAGACGGAAAATCCTCCTGACAAGGACCATAGGCGGGATCCTCTCCAACGACCCCCGAGCCCTGACTTAAAACAATTTTCTTTCGTGCCCGATCTTCTCTTTCTCCTTGCCTTTTTTGAGCAGGACGTTTAAATTCACTTTTTTCCTCTGTCTCGTTGCTGCCTCCCTCATCCATATCAATTTCTCCCCACACACTTTCTGCTGCAGTCGCTGTTTGATCTACCGTTTCACTACCGCCTTCATTCGGCTCATCTCTGGGCGGCACTTGATTCTCCTGCCCTTCAGCTCTAGTAGCATTTTTATTCTTATCACCTTGCGCCTCTGCGCCATCAGCCACAATTTCGTGATCTTCCACTTTCTGCCCCTCTATTTCTGTATTTGTACGGCTAGTTTTCTTGCTCCCTTGCTGTTTCTCAGGACACTGTTTAATTAAATGTGCTTCACTCCCGCACCCAAAACATTTCATTTCGTTAGAAGTGACGAAAATCACATAATCGAAACCGTCCACTCTAAACTTCATTGCCACATTTAATTCGTCATCCATTCTATTTAAAACCATAAAAACTTGTCATCTAAATGACAAGACATGTTTTAAATCAGGCGATTTACAACCTAAAGGAATGTGCCGAATTTTCGATACCAGACGCCCATGCCGCTCCAACTCTTTCGCTATAGTTTCATTTTTGAGAAAAGGCGGCGCATTTGAAATTGTTACTCTACGGGACGGAGGGCTAAAGGGGAAACCTGTACAAAGGAGCCATTAATAACCACCCCCTTCTCAACCACTGTCGGAACTAAATCCACAGAGCTCAAAAAAACCACGATATTCCCGCTCATTCGTGAAGCTGACTTAATATTGTCACATCCGACCACTTCGCCTACCGCCAAAACCCCCGCCTCTAAAGGAACAAACTCCTCCGATATAAGTTTAATCCCATGGCGGCGGCTCAAACGCTCAAGATTAGCAGCCATTGCGGCTGCCGTGGCCTAAGCCACTCAGTACAAAAACAAGTGTAGCTGTTTTCACCAAAGAAAAGATAGAAATAAGAAACTAGAAAATTAGAAGAAAAAGAATCACCACACTCACCTCAGCGTCCACCACCAGTTCCACTCGCTCACACTCAAGACAACCACCCAGCATGCACAGCGACAGCAAGAACAGGAAGGAGATAGATAGATAGATAGATAGATAGAAAGGCACTATATAATAGATAGATAGATAGATAGATAGATAGATAGATAGATAGATAGATAGATAGATGAAAGGCACTATATGATAGATAGATAGATAGATAGATAGATAGATAGATAGATAGATAGATGAGATACTATATGATAGATAGATAGATAGATAGATAGATAGATAGATAGATAGAGTGAAAGGCACTATATGATAGATAGATAGATAGATAGATAGATAGATAGATAGATAGATAGATAGATAGATAGATAAAATTAAAGCCACTGCCTAATAGTATATACAGATATATAGAGAGATACAATGAAAGACACTATAAAGAACTATAGACCGATAGATTTGTGCTCATCTGAGAAACTGAAGATTTCTGACAATGGATGAATTTTGAGATGCCAAACTTTCAGTTCTTTAACAAAACCAACATTTGATGTCATAAAGAATCATAACAAAAACAGTCACCATGTAAGAAGAGTGACCAACAATACTGGAGTAAGTTGAACTCAGTGGGTGGTTTCTTGGAGCTGTGGAGGAAGAAAATGACAAGACAGTTACTGTTAGCACCCCCTCTTGGCCCAGGGAGGTATCACATACCTAGAAAGAGCTTGGATGGTGTTTCTCAGGTGCACATGCATGACAATAGATAAAAAGAAAAGAAAGGCACTTTATAATACTGTGTATAGATGTATAGAGAAATACAATTGAAGGCACTGTATATTACTATAGATAGATAGGAAATTCTCTGTATAAGATAGATAGATAGATAGATAGATAGATAGATAGATAGATAGATAGATAGATAGATAGATAGATAGATAGATAGATAGATAGATAGATAGAAATAGAAAGTGTGCCTTTTCTCAGCAATGATACATTATTTTTTAACCTATCGATTTAATTTTACATTGTGCCTTTTATATTCAGTTACGACTTGGACAGTGAATATCCCAGTGCTTGCGCGAAACTGCCATTAGTTCTCAATTTATAAATCTGTCAGCTAAGGGTTACTTTATGTGTTATCTCTTAGACTGAAACAAAAACATCTCAGGAGAAAGCAACATAATGGTCTCATTCTAATAGGAATGAAAATGAAGGCAAGTGAACAGCACAGAAGAGCACGTCAACAAGGTAACGTTAATCGAAAATGGGTGACGAATAGAACACATAAATCCATCCTTTGTCCATAGAAAGTTCACTATTTTTCATATAGCGCCTAGGAGTAGAGTCAATAGAATGTCTCATAACTGATTTTTCCTGACGGGTGCTTTATTCTGTGTTTGGGTTCTCTAAGATGATTTGTATAACTTACTTTTAAGTATACAGTATACAAGGGAAGGAATACACGCCGATTTACTCATACATTCCAGACTGTCGCATAACTTTTTATCGTTTTCCCGGGCTCCCGATCCGACGTCTTGTTTGTGTGTTATTCATTTTCTAAACCGCTTTATGTTGAACAGGGTCGCGGGGATGCCGGAGCCTAACTCAGCTAGCATGAGCCACAAGGTGGGCACAAACACCAGTCCATCGCAGGGCAAACACACACACGCACACACACACACACCAACCACACACTACGGCCGTTTTAGTTTCCCCAATCCACCTAACTTGCATTTCTTGGGATGGTAGGAGAACGCCGGAGCACCCGGAGGAAACGCATGCAGACACGGGGAGAACATGCAGACTCATAAAGATGCGCCGCATGGAGACCACTGGAGCAGCGATCGGCGCGGTTCTGCGCGTCTCCTCCAAGCACTACGGTAAGCGCTCCGTCGCGCGCACATTTGGCTGGCAGCGTTTTCTGCCGCGCCGTCTCCAGTTCCGTCTTCTTCAAAATGAAATAATGAAATACATACATAAATATATACACTGTGACCTTTGAGGGAGAGAAAAAAAAACGAGAACACCCTCTGGGCTTATGACGAGATTTGAAGGAGTACAAAGACAGATTTCAGCGACTGAATCTATTCACTTCGGAAGAATAAAAGCAGGCAGAAAGCCTTCGTGAAGTTTTTTAAAATGTGAAATGTCAGTTCGTTTCATTAGTTCTTGGCAGCCACAGTCCAAAGTGCTAGAGGGCAAATTTCCGAGTCAAAGGCTGGACAGGTTTTGCACTTAAAGTGGGAAGCATTTCTTTACTCCAAGGACATTTCATCTGAAGAATAATTTATTTGCCTTTCGTTGCCGGTAACGAACTCCCACCAGGGCTCGGCTGGTCACTCGGTAACGGACGCGGTCGACCCGATACCCTCCGACCCCGACATCGCTTGTCCTTTTGAACCTTTGACTTGCTGCACCTGCTCGGTTTCTTTTCTTTTCTTTTTTTATTTAACGTGATTGTGTCATCTTTTAATTTAGAGATATTTAGTGTGACACCGACGACACGGGAGATTCTTCTCGTTTAGCACCAACAGCGAGAACAGGCAGTGAGCTTTCTGGATGTTCTCTAACTGTGTCAACATAGCAAGGCGCTATATAAAATATAAATTGATTTCTTCACTGATAGTCGGCTTAAGGGAATTGTCAAACAGAAAAGCAAACACGGGAAATATTAACTATCTGTTGTCGTTTTAAAAACTAATTATCTTTCAACTAATACAAATATTCAGATTATGAAGATTACTATCGGGCGGCACGGTGGCGCAGTGGGTAGCGCTGCTGCCACGCAATTAGGAGTTTGCATGTTCTCCCCGTGTCTGCGTGGGTTTCCTCCGGGTGCTCCAGTTTCCTCCCACAGTCCAAAGACATGCAGGTTATATGCATTGGCGATTCTAAATTGTGCTTGGTGTGTGTGTGTGTGTGTGTCTCCTGCGGTGGGCTGGCGCCGTGCCTGGGGTTTGTTTCCTGACTTGTGCCCTGTGTTGGCTGGGATTGGCTCCAGCAGACCCCCGTGACCCCGTAGTTAGGATATAGCAGGTTGGATAATGGATGGATGGAAGGAAGATTACTATCCCTATTATTGTTATGACAACATTTTCCAAACCACAAAAGCCATTCAGCGTCACAGTGCAGGAAGTAAAGACAACCAGGAGTGTCCAGCAGAAAAGCCACACAAGCATTTAAAATAACAACACAAACAACATAATGCAGGACTACCCACCCTGCCACCCTGCTATTATTCTTCATTTACTGTCCAGTTTACAGCGAGGAGTACCCAGGATGGAGTGCCACCATAAGAGGGCACAATCAGCCTCACATTCACACATGTGGCAGTTTTATAATTGCAGTTAAACTATATTAGGTAATTTAAATGGGAGGACAACTGGAATACCTGGGGGGAAAAGTAATGCGAATAATGGGGGAGTGTGTGAACTTCACACAGGTACAGTAACTCTGCCGTTACTATGAGAGTAGGAGGAGTTTGTTTTATAAGGAAATCCTGATGGGACAAACACATCTGACAGAGAAAGAGAAAAAGACAGAAACATGCTGTGGGAAGGGGTGGAGCTTGGGAGAAAGAGAGAGAGAGAGAAAAGAGAGAGAGATGCTGTCAGAAGGGGTGGAGTTTGGAAGAAAGAGAAAGAGAGTCAGAGAGAGAGAGAAAGAGAGAGAGAGATGCTGTCACTAGGGGCGGAGTTTGGAAGAAAGAGAAAAAGAGATGCTGTCAAAAAGGGCATATTTTGAGAGAGAGGGCGGGAGAAGGTGAAAGAGACAGAAACATGCTGTCAGAAGAGGCAGAGCTTGGGAGAAAAGTAAGAGAGAGAGAGAGAGAGAGAGATGCTGTCAGAAGGGGTGGAGTTTGGAAGAAAGAGAGGATAGAGTCAGAGAGAGAGAGAGAGAGAGAGAGAGAGATGCTGTCAGAAGGGGTGGAGTTTGGAAGAAAGAGAGAGAGTCAGAGAGAGAGAAAGAGAGAGATGCTGTCAGAAGGGGGAGTTTGGAAGAAAGAGAAAGAGAGATGCTGTCAAAAGGGCATATTTTGAGAGAGAGGGCAGGAGAAGGTGAAAGAGACAGAAACATGATGTCAGAAGGGGCAGAGCTTGGGAGAAAAGTAAGAGAGAGAGAGGGAGAGAGAGAGAGAGATGCTGTCAGAAGGGGTGGAGTTTGGAAGAAAGAGAGAGAGAGTCAGAGAGAGAGAGAAAAAGAGAGAGAGAGATGCTGTCACTAGGGGCGGAGTTTGGAAGAAAGAGAAAAGAGATGCTGTCAAAAATGGCATATTTTGAGAGAGATGGCAGGAGAAGGCAAAAGAGACAGAAACATGCTGTCAGAAGAGGCAGAGCTTGGGAGAAAAGTAGAGAGAGAGATGCTGTCAAAAGGGGTGGAGTTTGGAAGAAAGAGAAAAGAGATGCTGTCAAAAGGGCATATTTTGAGAGAGAGGGCGGGAGAAGGTGAAAGAGACAGAAACATGCTATCAGAAGAGGCAGAGCTTGGGAGAAAAAAGAGAGAGAGAGAGAGGTGCTGTCAGTAGGGGTGGAGTTTGGAAGAAAGAGAGAGAGGGAGATGTTGTCAGAAAGGACGGATTTTGAGAGAGAGGGCAAGAGAAAGAGAAAGAGACAGAAACATGCTGTGGGAAGGAGCGGGGCTTGGGAGAAAAGCAAGAGAGAGAGAGGGGGGAGAGAGAGAGATGGTGTCAGAAGGGGTGGAGTTTGGAAGAAGAGAGAGAGTCAGAGAGAGAGAGAAAGAGAAATGCTTTCAGAAGGGGTGGAGCCAGGAAGAGAGAGCGAGAAAGAGAAATGCTCAGGAAGAGTGAAGCTTAGGAGAAAGTGAGAGAGAGAGATGCTTTTAAAAGGGGTGGGGTCTGGGATATGGACAGAAAGACAGAAAGAGAGTGAATTTCAAAAGAGGAGAAGCTAGAAAAGATGGAAGATGGTAAAAGAGGCAGGGCCTGAGAGAGAGAGAGAGAGGCACAGACAAAGACAGAGAGGGAGATCGAAGGTGATGATGTCAGAAGGGGAGGAGCCTGAAAAATGAGAGAGAAAGAGAGAGAGATACTGTCAAAAAGGGTGGAGCCTGGAGGGACTTGGAAAATAGAGAGAGAGAGTGCACGAGAGAGAGAGAATTAGGGTTAAGGAGAGTTTTTGAGTTTTAAATATACTTTTTATTGATCATTAACAAGCATTACAAAACACCCTATATGAGTTTTTTGGACACCCCATTCCAAATCAAAGGGGCATGAATATGGAGCTGGCCCCCCACTTTGCATCCATAACAGCATCCACTCTTCTTTCCACAAGATTTTGGAGGGTGTCGGTGGATATGTGTGCCCATTCACCCTAAAGAGTATTTGTGAGGTCAGGTCCTCATTTTGGAGGAGAAGATCTGGCACACAATTGCCAATCCAAATCATCCCAAATGGTGTCAATTAAGGCTGAGGTCAGGGATCTGTGCTGCCCACTTGTGTTCCTCCATGTCTTTAATAGACTTGGCTTTGTGCAAAGGGACACACTCATGCTGGAACAGACAAGGGTCTTCAACAAAGTTGGAAGTACACAATTGTATAAAACAGTGGTTGTTAAACATTTTTTGTTTCACATGACCCAATTTTGCCTTTGTCTTCACTGCGGAGCATCATGCAGGGAATCCATCCCCCTTGTGGAGCTGCTGCAGTTTATCTTCCTTACCCTTTGGTGAATCACTGGTAATCATCATCTAAAAGGATTTCTTTGTCCCTGTGAAAGCGGCAACCCATTACGAGGCTTTCCACAAATGTTTCATGACCCTTTCTCCTTCAGCACTACTGTAATTCACGACTAAAGCGCGGCCCAAGTTCAGACGTCACAAAACCTAAAATGGGTCCAACGTGTCCTTGTCTGCTGTGGCATTAACAATACCCTTCACTGGATCCAGGTGTGGTGTAGTGGCTAAGTCTTTGGACTTTCAACCCCTAAGGTCACGGGTTCAAGTCCTGCTACTGACACCGTGTGACCCTGAGCAAACCATTTGACGTACATCTGCTCCAATTGGAGAAAAAAAAGAATTGTCGCTGATTATGTTGTAAATCACCTTTGGAAATGGCATCAGCCTTTTGAATTGATGTCAGGTGTCTACTAACGACTATCTGAGATGATGATGATGATGGTGAGAGACTTATTAGGATTGGTTGATTCTGAATGCTGCCACATCCTCAGTTATTAAAGGGGGGTCTGCACACTCACGACACCCCACTTTTTTGGAGGATTTTTTTTCCTTTTTTCTCTAAACAGTTTCTTATTTGTTTTCACCTTCTTTGTATAAATTGCAAATTTACAATAACATTTAAATAATTTCTGACAGGATTTACCTTGGTTTCATTTTTTTATTACTCAAAATTTGAGATTTTGGCAGGGGTGTGTAGCTTTTTTCTATCCACTGTATACACACAAGACATTGTAGTTAAAGGGGGGCTCTACAAAGGACTTGGTGTTAATACTTATGCACAATCAGGATTTCTGTTCTTTTCTTGTCTTAATTATTGTTTGTATCACCACAAAAATAATGTGTAAAAAATAGTGCTGACCCCCCACCCCTGAAAACTCCAGGTTGTGACAAAGAAGGACAAACATGGAGTGGCAGGAATACCTTCACAAGGTGCTGGACTTTAGGTCATATAGTGAGCCTCACAAAGCATCTAGTAAAGCCTGACGGATGGCATTAAAGTGGCAGATGCTGCATGTTACATTTCTTTTCAACTTTAGGCGAAGTATAAAACAGAAAGAGTGGATCTTGAAGCTTGAGAGCTCCCCATACCCCCGACCAACTTTATTTATAAATTGCGCCGTATGATAGATTTTTCACTTATGCTGATTGCCATATTGATTTTGGGTAAAGCTGAGTAATTCCTGTTGCTCTCGGCAGCTGTCTGATGGCTATTAGAGTCGTTCACGCGGAGCGCTTGTAGAATATCCTGCGGCGGACACACACGTCTGATCAGAATCACCTCGGCGTTTGCTTTGAACAGACCCACGGGTGCTGCGGTGGGCTGGGTGGCAGTGCCCAGTGATGTACAAAGTTGTTTTTAGTATTTTTTTAAGATTGTTTCTTAGAGCTTAAAACATACAGACATTACGATAAAATGGGGAGTGTGGCTTGGGTGGTACTCATCTGAGGGGTGAGGGCCGCAAACCTGATGGTCACCTGAGTAGGTGACCCCTGGATTAGGCAGATTTCGAAATGAGTGATAAAGAGATATGGAGAAAGCAGGCCTGACCCGATTGTAGACACCACTGCACTGGAAAAACCAAAGAAAAAGAAAAAACATGAATGAAGTGGTCTGGAGCCATATGTATAAAAACAAATAGGGGTCTCTGGTCATATAAGCCAAGTATCCGTTTGCTTTTGATGTGGCATGAAATTTTGTATATACAGTAAGCAGATAAACATTTTGTATGTCTTTATTTGTAAGTCAGACAAAACAAATTTATATATACAGTATATATATATATATATATATATATATATATATATATATATATATATATATATATATATATATATATATATATATATACACTGCTCACAAAAATTAAAGGAACACTTTAAAGAAACACATTAGATACATCAGATCTCAATATGAAGTTGGATATCTATACAAATAACGACAGGGCAATGTCTTAGGAACAAAAGGATGCCAAGTCTTTTAATGGAAATAAAAGTTTTCTGCCTACAGAGGGCTCAATTGTGTAGACACCCTAAAATCAGAGTGAAATGAAGATGTGGCAGGCTAGTCCATTTTTCAAAAACTTAATTTCTGCTACTCAAAATGCTTTTCAGTATCTTGTGTGGCCCCACGAGCTTGTATGCATGCTTGACAATGTAGGGGCATGCTCTAATGAGACAGCGGATGGTGTCTTGTGGCATTTCCTCCCAGATCTGTATGAGGGCATCCCTGAGCTGTTGTACAGTCTGAGGAGCAACCTGGCGGCACCTAATGGACCGAAACATAATGTCCCAGAGATGTTCTATTGGGTTTAAGTCAGGGGATCGTGAAGGCCATTCAATTGTTTCAATTCCTTCATCCTCCAGGTACTGCCTGCATACTCTTGCCACATGAGGCCGGGCATTGTCGTGCATTAGGAGGAAACCAGGACCTACTGCACCAAGCGTAGGGTCTGACAATGGAGTCTAAGGATTTCATCCTGATACCTAATGGCAGTCAAGATGCACTGTCTAGCCTGTAGAGGTCTGTGAGTGCTCCATGGATATGCCTCCAAGATCATCTGACCCACCACCAAACCAGTCATGCTAAGCGATGTTACAGGCAGCATAATATTCTCCACGGCTTCTCCTGACCCTTTCCGTCTTTCACATATACTCAGGGTGAACCTGCTCTCATCTGTGAAAGCACAGGACGCCAGTGGTGGACCTGCCAATTCTGGTATTCTATGGCAAATGCCAATTGAGCTCCCGGTGCTGTGCAGTGAGCACAGGGCGCAGTAGACATTTGGGCCCACAGGCAACCCTCATGAAGTCTGTTTCTGATTGTTTGGTCAGAGACATTCACACCAGTGGCCTGCTGGAGGTCATTTTGTAGAGCTTTGGAAATGCTCATCCTGTTCCTCCTTGCCCAAAGGAGCAGATACTGGTCCTGCTGATGGGTTATGGACCTTCTATGGTCCTCTCCAGCTCTCCTAGAGTAACTGCTTGTCTCCTGGAATCTCCTCCATGCCCTTGAGACTGTGCAGGGAGACACAGCAAACCTTCTGGCAATGACATGTATTGATGTGCCATCCTGGAGAAGTTGGACTACCTGTGCAACCTCTGTAGGGTCCAGGTATCACCTCATGGTACCAGTAGTGACACTGACTGTAGCCAAATGCAAAACTAGTGAAGAAACAGTCAGAAAAGATGAGGAGGGAAAAATGTCAGTGGCCTCCACCTGTTAAACCATTCCTGTTTTGGGGGTCATCTCATTGTTGCCCCTCTAGTGCATCTGTTGTTAATTTCATTAACACCACAGCAGCTGAAACTGATTAACAACCCCCTCTGCTACTTAACTGACCAGATTAACATCCATAAGTTTCATTGACTTTTATGCTATACTCTGATTAAAAAGTGTTCCTTTAATTCTTTTTGAGCAGTATATATATATATAAACTGCTGTGGTGGACTGGTGCCCATACAGTTTGTTTCCTGCCTTACGCCCTATGTTGGCAGGGATTATCTCCAGCGGGTTGGATAATGGATGGATGGATGGATATATAAACTGCTCAAAAAAATTTTTAATGCGAGTATAGAGTCAAGTCAATGACACTTGTGGAGTGTTGATCTGCTCAGTGAAGTAGCAGAGGGGCTTGTTCATCAGTTTCAGCTGCTGTGGTGCACTAGAGGGGCCACAATGAGATGACCCCCAAAACAGGAATGAATGGCTTAGCTTGGTGGAGGAGGTCACTGGCATTTTCCCTCCTCATCTGTTTTGTCACTACTGGTGGCATGAGGCCATACCTGGACCCTACAGAGGTGGCACAGGTAGTCCAACTTCCAGGATGGCACATCAATTCCACGTGCCATTGTCAGAAGGTTTGCTGTGTCTCCCAGCACAGTCTCATTGGCATGGAGGAGATTCCAGGAGACAGATGGGCCGTTACTCTAGGAGAGCAGGACAGGGCCCGTGAGAGGTCCTTAACCGATCAGCAGGACCCACCTCTATCTGCTCCTTTGGGAACAGGAGGAACAGGATGAGCACTGGCAGAGCCTACAAAATGACCTCCAGCAGGAGCAAACAGGCCACTGGTGTGAATGTCTTTGAAAACAATCAGAAACAGACTTCATGAGGGGCCTGAGGGCCCGATGTCCTCTAGTAGGCACCGTGGAGCTCGATGGGCATTTGCTATAGAATACCAGAATTGGCAGGTCCACCACTGGCACCCTGTGCTTTTCACAAATGAGAGCAGGTTCACCCTGAGCACATGTGACAGACGTGAGAGGGTCTGGAGAAGCCGTGGAGAATGTTATTCTGTCTGTAACATCATTCAGCATGACCGGTTTGGTGGTGGGTCAGTGATGGTCAGTCTGGGGAAGCATATCCGTGGAGGGTCACACAGACCTCTACAGGCCAGACAACGGCACCTTGACTACCATTAGGTATCGGGATGAAATCTTTGGACCCATCGTCAGACCCTATGCTGGTTCCTCCTGGTGCACGACAATGCCTGACCTCATGTGTTGAGAGGATGAAGAAATTGATCCCATTGATCCCATAGAGCGACTCAAACGGAAGCTGGCTATGAGTAAGTGGCGGGCCCTCCCCCACCTCTCCACTGCTGAGGTCCCTCTTCCCTTTCCCCTTGGCTTGCAGCCTCTCTCTCTCGGACTAACACAAAATAATTCAGTACAGCAAGCGAATTATGATACTTAGCGGGATGAGTGAAGTCATAAAATCAACTGGCATGTTCAAGAAAATTGCAGAAAAAAATCCAATCGAAATCTTTTAAGTAGTTCTCTCGTGAAAAGTGAACAGACAGACATTAGATGTTATATATATATATATAGATATATAGATTAGAGGTGTGTAGATTTCATGGATGAGAACAGCAGTACTTTCATGTCTAACTAAGCGAGCCCCCATGAGTCTTTAGAACTGACTCAGGATGGAAATTTTACTGCAGGCTTTTATGGGGAGGCGGTAGGAAGGGGAATGGGGGTTGTGGTGCCTCATACCACTTTAGCATCCCCCACAGGAAAGCCATAAACCTACAGTAGCTGGCAAGCTTCAGTTCAACACGTGGTCTCGGGTGTAGTGTGTGAAAAGGCAATGGGGGAAACCATCTTGGCAAGAGTGACCGTGTTTGGACTGAAAGCCTAAAAGCCGTCAACAGAGCCACAAAGAAAGCAAGTGGGAGATGAGTTGTATCGGAATTCTGTTGGTCCAAAGTTGGCCGTGTCATGGTTCAGCCAGCATTATCCTCCTGGCTGGTCTTCAAAGTGGTGTCCCTTGTTTGTTTTGTTTAATTTTATACCATTTAATCCTTATAAATATTTAGTTTTATTTATTAAGTGTGTTTTTCTATGTGTGGGTTAGTAAAGTCCCTTGCGTGTTGTGGGGGGCTCCCCAAGAGGCAGGGGCACCTGCCAATCACCTCCAACCTATTTAAGGAAGAGCTTCCCTTCGAGAGGTAGAGACTTTTTTTTG
>NW_024380491.1:0-47505 GCF_016835505.1 Polypterus senegalus | reverse complement strand
AAAAAAAGCATAAAGTTTCATGTTTAATTTATTTTCATGAAAATAAGTTTCACAATTTCCACAAAGTTGGCATTAAATGTATATTTATATATATTTATATATGCTCCAACTCACGTTTGAAATCATTCCAAATTTGTCACCAAATGAGACTTGTTAGAATGACACTGAACTCCTTACCAATGTTCCACTCCTTCTTCTTAAGGGATTCCTGTCCCAGGAATGGGAGTATGATGTCCGCAGATATCCAAAAACATAACATATGCATCACGCCAACCGTGTAATCAAAAAGCACCCACACTTGTCATGCTGATTTTCAGTAAGCTTTTTAAGATTCCATTCCTCCACACTTTGCTATCTATTTTATTTTATATTAAACTCTTCTGTTGGTGTTATTATACTTTATAACCATGTTGCTTTTACATTTCTAAACTTTCTCATTATAGCTCGAGTGATCGAAGAATAAAGCAATTATTCTGTCCAGGTACAGCAGAGATCGCCATTTGTTCATCCATGCAGGGTTATCAAGGCGTGAGGTCACACCCCATAGACTGGCAAGAGTAGTAGAAGTGAGACATCACTAGTTAGTATGAGGCATATAAAACAAAGTGTTAGTGCAGAGATAGTGAGCCATGTGATGATCAGAAGTGATAGGCATTGTAGTCCCACCCACATACTTAAGTGGGCAGGACCCTATGTGGAATATTAGCGAGACAGGAGGTAGAGCATCACTCATTCAGAACTGTGTCAGTACAAAAACTGTAAGCACGCAGGCACCAAGCATGACACAATGGAAATCTAAATAAAAGCAAGAATGAACAACTTCTCTGTATCTGACATGCAGGTTCCCTGGGCTAGTAGAAAGCAGATGAGGAGTCGACCTAAAATTCAGCTATAAAGGCACTTCACTATATCAATGACAGGAATGCTCGATCAGGATTTTTAAGGCCGATATCAACACCGATTTCTATGCTTGATCAGCTAATATTTTTTTATCCCTAAAAACTTTACACTAATTTTCTGCATAACTAGAAAAAAGAAGTTTTATGTCATATATTAAAGTTAATTTTTATAATTAAATTTTCGACCACAAGTGTTAACTGTTCATTTATTAACAAAATTAAATTCTGTTGACTTATTGTTCAGTCATCATAAAATACCAAAATAAAATTTCCTTAACTTACAGGGAGAGCCAAAAAGAAGTTCCACATTTCAAACGTTTATTCTACAAAAACATTATAAGATAAAATAAATTTCATTATGACAAGAAAGGGTATACAAAATAAATTTTTATAACAGTGTTTTAAAAATGATGTTCAAGGTGGTGGCCATCATTAGTGATACACTCTAGAGACGCATTTCTGAATGCTCACATGACTCTCAGCCATTTCAAGGGGAACAGCGTCCTTAAGGGCTTCAAGATTTTGAGGTCGGTGTGTGTATACCATCGACTTGTGATTGTCCGACCAGAAGAAAATGCACAGGGTGAGATCAGGCGAATGTGAAGGACACCCGACATTGCCACACAGGGAGATCAGCTTCCCGAAAACATCTCCGTCAAAACTTTCATGGATCTATACGCCGTATAATCTGTTGCTCCATCCTGTTGAAACCAAACACCCATTTCTTCCAGTTGGGGATGCAAAAAGTTCTCCAGCATTTCAATGTAACGTTCTGAAGTGACAATGACCCTTGAAAAAAGTAAGGGCCTACAATGCCAAATTCTGCAACAATGCACCAAACTGTAATACACGCACTGTGCAGGGGCATCTGATGAAGTTCATGATGTTTGGTTTCAGGCCAATCAAAGTTTGGCTTATTTACGAACCATTCAAATGGAAATGTGCCTCATCGCTGCACATGATAGTGGCATCTCGATGAACGGTTTGCATAAAATTTGCGTACTCTCTTCAGCTATCCCAGTCTCTCTCAGTAAGTTCCTGCACTACCATAATTTTGTATGGATGGAAATTAAGATCCTCATGCAAAATCCCCCTCAAAGACATGTTGGAAGGGCAGGCCCTCTGGGTTGTTGTGGTTCCAGGATTTCTGCAAGGCACTCTGGGCATTGAGTTTGCTGCAGCCCTGTTGGGGCCCTGCATGGCAGGAATGCTGCTGGAAGGAGATCTCTGGACATCTGGGCACTTCCGGGTGCTCTATAAAAGAAACCAGCTGCCACTATTGAAGGCATTTCCACTGGGAAATAAAAACGTGTGTGCTGACTTGTTTCATACATCTGTCTTTGTAGGGTTTGTGTGGCAGGAGCACCTCTGCAGGCCACAACATACCTTACTATGTACAAAAATATTTATGTATAATACACATGGCATAAAAGAAAATAAAAGCTCATAATTTACGCATGTCATATTGTTTAGTTTTTCCTATAATGTGCCTATCTGAAACAAGGCTTAATTAAAAAAAATAGTTTTCACCATTTCTTTAACATAGAGATATATTTTCTCACACAATCTATTGATATTGGTAATTAAAGGCTGCTTAAACATAAATATACATACACCTATAGGGTTTAATCATTTAAAATCATTAATTGCACTACAGCTTTTGCTGTTAAAAGATACATTTACAATATTTATAGGTGCTTTTTCATTAAATGGACTGAAATCTTGAAGCACTCATAAGGTCCCCTTGGTCAGAAGGACATTTACAGACCTATCTTAGTTGCCAGTGAACATTCAATTTCAGTTCATTACAGCATAGTGTGTACCAATGGGTTATCAAAGGGTGACATCTTTCATGATCATCCTCAACCCATGAGGCAAGATCTGCATGGAGACTGAGGGAGATTAATGGTCATTTCTCCCTCTTCCAAATAATCACACCAACAGTTGTCACCTTCTCACCACCTTCTTGCTGAAGGTCTTGTAGCCCATTCCAGCTTTGTGCTGGTGTACAATCTTGTCCCGGCATCATTTGACAGCTCTTTGGTCTTGCCCATGGTGATGGAGAGGTTGTAATGGAAGAAACTGATTATAAACATAACTAGTTAAGATCAGAAAAATCTGTAATTGATTGATTAATTGTAATCTGTGTGCCACATGGGCACAGAGCATATGTGGAGCCAGATTTCTGGCTGAGTTGTAGGGGATAAAATACTTATTTCTCTGAATAATATGCAAATCAATTTATAACTTACATAATGTGTTTTTTCTGGATTTTGGTTGATATTCTGTAGGAAAAAAATAAAAATAAAAATTTGGTGTGCAAACGACCAAATAGGTCTAACTACAATTCTACCTAATTGATATCATATTAAGTTGTTCCTTATTGGTTTTTAGGCCTCATCTTTGGATTCAATGCAGAGGGTTGGGCTCATGGCAGGTCTGGGCTTCTGCTTTCATTCTGTCATTAGAGGGACAAACCGCCACCACAGAAGAACTGGAAAAGAAAACAAATGAATCTGCAGACTTTATTGATCTTTTCTCTAAGAATATTAACTCTATGCATATCTACTTTATTAAGGGTAGAAGTAAATGTAGGCACAAACACCCTAAATTAGAGAATTTTTATTTTATAAATAATAATCTAGTGTTATTCTGTCATTTCTTCATTTATAAAGTGTTCCAGATTATTGATGTAAAAGCAAAAAGGTCACCTCACAACTTTTTATACTTGACTCTTGGAATAATCAGCAGACAACTATTTGAAGATCTAAGGTACAAGTGGGAATGTAGGGGACAGGCATGCCAAAGTATAAGGAGGATCAAAGATTTTTAAGGCTTTATATATCATTAGTTGTATTTAAAGTCAATTCTAAAAGACATGGATAACCAATGAAATGTTCTAACACTGGTAATATGTGCTCAGATTTCATCTTTTCCGGCTAAGATTCGTGTTGTTGCATTCTGAATTTACTGCACTGTCAATTTCTGTCTATTAGGTAGACCTTTTAGGAGGGCATCACTGTAATCTAGCTGACGAAGAACAAAAACTTGAATTAATTTAAGTATCTTACAAGGTTCTAAGAGGCCTAAATAGAAAAATGCAGTCCTCTTAATCTGGTTAATATAATTTAAAAATTTAGGTCAAAGTCCATGATTACACCTAAATATTTCACTTCCATGCCTTTTCATTCTATGGGATCAAGTTTATTCCTAAAATCCTCATGATTATCATTTTAAAAGCTACTAAGATTTCTGTTTTTTTATTTAGTTTAAGGAAGAAATACTCAACCAATTAGAAACACCAGACTAACATTAAGTCAGCAAGCATCCGGTTATGTCTACAGAGAAGTAAACTGTGGGTCATCTATATAGCTGTGGCAACTCACCTTATGTTTTGACATAATTTGACCCAAAGAGAGCATTAAGATTAGAGGGTATTCTTTGACTAAGATGATTTAAAAGAACACAGTGGTCTGTGGTGACAAATGTTGGCTCAAGTCGAACAAGAACAGATCCATGGTCTCCATCAATAACCTGCAGGTCATTTATGATTTTAACCAGTGCAGTTTCTATTATGACTTGTTCTAAAAATCGGGCTGAAACTTCTTTTTCATGTATCAAACGTATATGTTTGTTCAAATAGTCCTTTAATTTTGAACCCTATCGTAATTTGTTCTTATGAATACCCAGTTCAAGGAGAGAACAATGAAAAATGCATTATACTGTAGACCTCTGAAATGTTAACATTAAATACAAGAGACTATGTCACTACTTGAAAAACTAAGACAAGATCCTCAGGGCACAAACAAAAGCGGCATCTTTAGTTTAAATGGCTTCAGAAAAACCATACAGCCTGCCTTTATCTCAGCAAACAGAATGAACAAAACTAATTTTAGGTACTTACTTCACTTAACATTGTTGCATAGTCACTACTCAGAAATTTCACACAATGTAGAAAAGTCGGTTTTCCTAATACTTATAAGATTGTTAATGTAAAAGTCTATGGTTAATGCTCCAATTTTAAGTAAGCCATTTAAGGGCTCAGAAGAGCAGGCATGTACGGGGGTGTTAATTGCTCAAAGTCGTTCACATTTATCCTGCTTTGTGCAGACCTTTAGATAGACTGGGGAGTTACTAAAGCACCGACAGAGGGTGTGTCCATAGGTCAAATCCTAACAAAAAGGGTTTTTATTGCTATATAGATTGTTTAAATCAGCATCACTGTCATCATCACTCTAACACTGAATGAATGACTAGTTAGAACATTACTATAGTCTGGGTAAGAACAGACTTTACCACCAAAGTTTGCCAGTCCTATACATTAATCCTTCCAAAAGAAAGTAATGAAGCAATGTAAGGACAGTTTAGAAGTCATGGTGGCATTAGTCCACCAAACAATGCAAGAATATCAATTAGACGGTGAACATGAATCCCCCACTATATACAGTTTTAATGCATATATTGGTTACATGTGAAATTTAAAATAAAACGCTGTTTAGACAATTCAAATTTAGCCAGACTGGCAGCTGAACTAACATACTATTTCTATGGGCTTTAAAAAGAAAAACTGACCAATTACTTAGCTTTATTGTCCAATAGGACCTGGGTGCTTGGCCCGTGCAGATGTAGTCTATCTCTTCAGAAAACACTGTTGCCCAGGAACAAAGTGAAATTGTCAATGTAGGAAAAGCTAAATTTAGCAAAGAATGTCTTCAACCAGGCATTGACAGAAAACCAGTAACTAAAAGTCTCAACTGAACATCAACAATTTGATGCCTGGATAATACATTTTACATAAATATGGTATTATTTAACCATCAGAAATTATCCAGAGAGGACAATCCCATGTACCCTCATGAGTGATGTGAACAGTGATCCAAAGTCCTCTTCTGCACTACTGACCTGAAATTGTGAATAGTAATAATAATTATTATTTGCATTTATGTTTGTTCCATATGGAAAACCACAGCACCAGCATCTTTTAAAACAGCTTTCTGTCTTTGTGCAGCATAAATCACCAGGGGCCTCATGCATAACGCTCTGCGAATTCACACTATAACATGGCATACGGACAAAGCGGAAATGTGCTTACACACAAAACCATATGCGTAAACCTGAGTGAACGCCAACTTCCACGTTCTTTCGCTACATAAATCCCGGTCAGCGTGAAAAGTAACGACGCGTGCACACACCTGCTGTCCAGCCCGTCTCGTCCCAGAATTATGCCTCTTTGAATATGCAAATCAATATAAATAGCCCTTAAGCTCAGCGTTCTTGAAAAGGCAATGGCAAAAGCACGGGGAAATAAAAGAATTTCATCAAATACTGAAGTGGAGGAAAGGAAAACGTACTATTTGCTGGTTTAAACAGTGGTATAATCAACAAAAGGAATTTGAGCGAGTCACATAGAGTGTTGGAGAAACTCAAAAGCTCAAGTTCACAAAGTCACACAGTGCCCAAAATTTAAAAAGAAGTTGTCAGATATCAAAGTCGTGAAAAGGCAAGTTGTAGCCCACCATCTGAGTGTCATATGAAAGCTTATAGGGTACAGAGAAAAAAAAGGCACACAGTGGGAAAAAATCACAAATGTCAACTTTAATTTCAAAATTTCCACTTTAATCACATAGTTTATTTTGTCGTTAAAGTAGAACATCATAAACTTCATCTTTAAATCGTTAATTTACTAGTTTCTCAAATCCCACTCAGTAACTAAAGTATGTGTTAAAAGCTTTGTTTTGTATTTGATCTACTATGTGCTATATACACTACTGCTTCTTAAACAGGCTTTCTCTTCCTCCGACAGGACACAGAATCCATTACATTCGTGATATTTGTTCTCTGAATAATTTAAATACTGAGATATACACTTGATATCATTTTCATGATGATAGGAGTTAAAGCATGTTATTAAACATGGGAACACGGTGGCACAGTGATTGTTCATGCCTCACACAAGATCATCACACAATCAGCTCTGTAATATACATTAAGCCATCTGTAAGCTTAGAATGCCATTCTTCAAAACTTTTAAGGATCATAAAAATTCTTCAGAGTACATGTTTAATTATTCTATCCATCTATCCTCCCAGTGTCGCCCAGCCACAGCAAGAATGCAGAGTAAGGAGGAACAATCCATAAACAGAGAGCCAGCTAGTCACTAGTTTGTGGCACTGTCTCCTCACATGTTTATTTATTAACAATATAGGTTTTTTAAACGGGGGGCTGACGCCCCTGCCCAGGGGTTTTTTTCCCTGCCTTGCGCTCTGTGTTGGCGGGGATTGCTCCAGCAGACCCCAGACCGTGTAGTTAGTATATAACAGAATAATAATGGATGGATGGATTATTTAAATGAAGTTAAAGTTTTATCTGATAATATAATAAAAAATATTTTGCCGCATTTCATCTTAAAAAAGATATTGTCATCATATGTAAATAGTGCTTTATAAGCTGGCTCAGTTTGTGCAATATTATAACTTTTCCCAATTTTGCAGTGAGGTAATTGTACAAAGCGTTCTACTAGGAGCATTTGATTGACTGATTGATTGTGTTTATAGTTCTTGGATGAAACTGTTTCTGAACCGCGAGTAAAGGCTCGGGAACCCGCTTTGCCGTATGAGAGCAGTTCAACAGACAGCATGGCTGAGGCATCGGTGCTAAGATGCTGTATATCGAAATTTTTCCAGTCAGCTGCTGTACAACTGTGATTCCCAACTCAGATATAGTGATATAAAAAATTCAAAGTGATGCAGTAAGAGTAATAGGGAAAAAAGATGATCTGTTGTGGCAACCTTAATGGGAGCAGCTGAAAGAAGAAGAAGAAAAGAAGAAGAAGGTTGAACATGACCCCGGGAGAGAGGCAAAGTGTTAGCTGCTCCTCAGACTTTCGTTTTTTGTGTCTGCATTTTGTTATTGTCACTGTTTGTACTGCCTGTTCGAGTTCATTAGGGCAACCATACAACACTGGTAAACATCGGAGCAACAAGGCACAAGTCACTACTTTGAAGTTATCTACCAGGGGCTCCCTCGCACAATAACTCGAGACCAAGGTGGCAGACTACCCCACGCCGACCTGCCTAGAGGACGGAGGAGAAAACGTGGCTGCCGTCCCAGGATACAAGTGACTTCCACTGCCTAGCTTTTTTCCTGACCTATGCCCAGTCTCTGGGCTACAAACAAGGTGATTCCATGGTAGACTTTGATTTCAGCAAGATTTGTGTGACTGTTGTATTTTCTGTCTCACAGAAACATGGCTACCACCTGCACACCAGATTTGGCTGTCTCTATTAACCGCGGGTGATCGTTGGTTCCTCCGGGAAAAAAGAGGTGGCGGGTATGCTTCCCCATCAACAACGCATGGTGTACCGATGTGAAATCATTTCACAAAGCTGTAACTGGACCTGGAGTGTTCGAACATCAAGTGCTGGCCCACCCGCCTAGGGAATTTACAGCTGTAAACGTGGCTGTTTACATCCCCCAAGAAACACCAGCACTGCAATTAAGGAAAATGTACTCCTTATTGGAACTGTGAAACAGACACCCTGAAGGTCTGGTTATCACGAGGACTTCAAACAGCAAGCTTCAGGTCTGTTTACCAAAAAATACCAAAACGTCTCCTGTCCACCAGGGTGCTAATACGTTGGACCACTGCTCAAACCAAAAAACGTGATCGCCACTCCCAGGGCCAAACCTCAGGCAGTCAGACCACGCTCTGTGCTGCCCCCCCTTTTCAAGCAGCGTAAGTGTCAGACCCGGTCTTGAAAAGGGGTGCACTTTTGGGACACGGGAAGCGGAGGAGAAACGTAGGGACTGCTTTAAATCTGGATTGGGATGTTTTCAAAGAGTCTTCTAAAAATCTAAGAGTATGCCGAGTTGTCACAGGTTTCATCGGAATGTGTGGATGACTTTGCCCCCACAAAGTCTGTGGCTACTTGGATTTCCCAAGCAAAAGCCCTGGATGTGTGCTGAAGTATGCTAGCGCCCAAAGGGAGCGAGAAGTGCATTTCAGTCCAGAGATACACAGGCATACAAAAGAGCAGGAAAATTTCCCTCTGAAAAGCCATTAAAAGTCAAAGCGCCAGTACACCCAAAACTGGATTCTCAGTTTAACAGCACAGCAGACGGGATCGGAATGTGCGGGTATTCAGCTGATCATGGACTACAAAACCCGAAAGCTGCCAGCACCCCCCTTCACCCCGGATGAGTTGAACGGTTTTTGCCGCTAACACAGACAGACCTGAAGACTCCCCAGCCGAAGACTCAGCCTGAAGCTCTCCGGGGTGATGTGGGGAAAACTTTTTCCGACTTGGCATTTGCAAAGCACCCGCCTAGATGGAGTCTCAGGTAGCTTTAAAACATGTTGGCCACAAACTGCTGTCTTTATGGATATTTTTAACACATCTCTGAGAGTTTCATCTGTTCCCACCTGCTTCAAGCACACAGCCATCATTCCCATCCAAAGTAAAATAAAGCAGACTGCCCTAAGATTACGCCCGGTAACACTTACCCATAGCCAGAAGTTTTGAGAGGTTGGGCTAAAACACTAAAAACATCATCCCTGACAGTCTGGACCCCTCCAGTTTGCCTACTGTTGCAACTGGTCCACGGAGGATGCCATCTCCCAACACTCACACCCCCCCTGTCTCATCTGGAGAACAAGAACTGTTATGCCAGGCTGCTGTTTGTGACTACAGCCTCACATTTAGCACCATCATTCCTTCTCAGCTCACTAAACCCGGGATCTGGGTACTGACTTCCCCAGGACATCCTCAGCAAGTACATATTAGGGGAAAACCCCGTGTGCTGAGCCCCTGTTTACACTCTCTACACTCAGACTGCATAGCTAAGTACAGCTCTAACACCATCCTCAAGTTTTCTAGCATCCCACTGTAATAAGTCTTATCACGAGGACATGAGACAGCTACAGGAGGAGGCGATTCCTGGCAGAATGGTGTCAGGACAAAATCTCACCTAACGAAAGCAAAACTAAGGAGATGATTGTTGGAATCTTAAGTGGGGGGAAAAAAAACCTAACCAACACACATATAAAAGAAACTTTTAAAATCCCAAAACATCAAATAAAACACAGTACAAAATGGATGTCAAAAGTCCAATGTTTTATGACCTTTGATTAAATTTAATATTTGGGGCTTTGTGTGATGTTTTGAAATGGACCTAAATGCATAGACACGATGGAGCAGATGTCAAAAGTTATTTTGTGATATTGGTCTCTTGCTTGCAGGAGAGTGAACATCACAGGCTCATCCACTTGATCAAAACACTCCTAGTATGACTTTTCACTTCTCAGGGCAGGAACAGCACTTAGAGACAGAGGCCTTTCCCCCCCTCCCCACAAGTATAACACAGTCCCCGCACAAGACAGCACAAACAATGAATCCCTTCCTTACTCTTTTCCTTCTCCTCCTTCCTCATAGGGTTCAAGCCGCCCCTTCTCCTGACTCTGGCCCCTAGTAGTGGCTGCTGGCTCCTTTATAACGCCCCGAAGTGCTCCAGGTGCTTAATTACTGCTTCCGAGCACTCTGGGGTGGCAAAGAACTGCCCATAAGGGCTCAGCAGATCCTGCTGTAACACCCCCGACGGGGGCCTCGGATGCCAACAGGGGCGCACCAAACTCCAACTCAAATGCAGCCCGCGGAGTCGGAGGCACCGCTGCAAAACCCCGGAGGTGCCATCTAAACCCCCTTGGGGGGGGTAAGCCTGTCCACACTTGCTCCCTCAATCCTCCCAGGTGGAGGCCCCAGCTGGGTAAAGCCCGCAGCATGCTACAAGATTAAAGAGGTAGAAAGAGCCCCATTATACAGTAATCTTACTTTTGAAACTTAAAAATAATGCAATACTACAATATACGCATGTATTACTAATGTAATTTATATTGATATACTGTGTCACAAAATCAACAAGAGCCATAGCAAGGTTTGGGGTAGCCACCAGATATTGTGTAACCTGGCTGCAAAATAGAAAAAACAAGTGATAGCAGTGGTGTGCACAGATCAGAGTCCAAAATAGAACTGCCCCCCCACGGAGGGGAGTGAGGTTTTATAGGGAGTCTTGAGAAAGTGACATCATCCTCGGGGCTGGAACAGGAAGTGACGCTGCCGCTGGGGCTGGGACAGGAAAGGCGGTTCAGAGTTGAGGCACCCGAACCTGGCGGGATTTCCTGGGAAAGGTCTGAGGAGAACTCAAAAGAAAGTTAGTGCACCCGTCACCCCTGGTCAGGTGAGTCAGTACTATTCTCTAAGCACTTTAGCTGCCTCATACTCACACGTGTGTGACAACTGATATACAGTGCATTCGAAAGTATTCACAGCGCATCACTTTTTTCACATTTTGTTATGTTACAGCCTTATTCCAAAATAAATTAAATTCATTTTTTTCCTCAGAATTCTACACACAACACCCCATAATGACAACGTGAAAAAGTTTACTTGAGATTTTTGAAATTTATTAAAAGCAAAAAATTGAGAAAGCACATGTACATAAGTATTCACAGCCTTTGCCATGAAGCTCAAAATTGAGCTCAGGTGCATCCTGTTTCCTGATCATCCTTGAGATGTTTCTGCAGCTTAATTGAGTCCATCTGTGGTAAATTCAGTTGATTGGGCCTGATTTGAAAGGCACACACCTGTCTATATAAGGTCCCACAGTTGACAATTCATGTCAGAGCACAAACCAAGCATGAAGTCAAAGGAATTGTCTGTAGACCTTCGAGACAGATTGTCTTGAGGCACAAATCTGGGGAAGGTTACGAAAAAATTTCTGCTGCTTTGAAGGTCCCAATGAGCACAGTGACCTCCATCATCTGTAAGTGGAAGAAGTTTGATACCACCAGCACTCTTCCCTAGAGCTGGCCGCCATCTAAACTGAGCGATTGGGGAGAAGGTCCTTAGTCAGGAGATGACCAAGAACCCGATGGTCACCTGTCAGAGCTCCAGAGGTCCCTCTGTGGAGAGGAAAATCTTCCAGAAGGACAACCATCTCTGCAGCAATCCACCAATCAGGCCTGTACAGAAGCCACTCCTTAGTAAAAGGCACATGGCAGCCCACCTGGAGTTTGCCAAAAGGCACCTGAAGGACTCTCAGACAATGAGAAACAAAAGGTAAAACAATGGTCTGATGAGACAAGATTGAACTCTTTGGTGTGAATGCCAGGCGCACGCTTGAGGAAACCACGCGACCGCCATCACCAGGCCAATACCATCCCTACAGTGAAGCATGGTGGTGGCAGCATCATGCTGTTGGGATTTTTCAGCGGCAGAAACTGGGAGACTAGTCAGGATAAAGCGAAAGATGACTGCAGCAATGTACAGAGACATCCTGATGAAAACCTGCTCCAGAGCGCTCTTGACCTCAGACTGGGGCGATGGTTCATCTTTCAGCAGGGCAACGACCCTAAGCACACAGTCAAGATGTCAAAGGGTGGCTTCAGACAACTCTGTGAATGTCCTTGAGTGGCCCAGCCAGAGCCAGACTTGAATCTAATAGAACATCTCTGAGAGATCTTAAAATGGTGTGCACCAACGCTTCCCATCCAACCTATGGAGCTTGAGAGGTGCTGCAAAGAGGAATGGGCGAAACTGGCCAAGGATAAGTGTGCCAAACTTGTGGCATCATATTCAAAAAGACTTGAGGCTGTAATTGCTGCCAAAGGTGCATCGACAAAGTATTGAGCAAAGGCTGTGAATACTTATATACATGTGATTTCTCAGTTTTTATTTTAATAAATTTCCAAAAACTTCAAGTAAACTTTTTCATGTTGTCATTATGGGTGTTGTGTGTAGAAATCTGAGGAAAAAAATCAATTTAATCCATTTTGGAATAAGGCTGTAACATAACAAATTGTGGAAAAAGTGATGCGCTGTGAATACTTTTTGAATCTACTATTAGCACAATTGACTATAAGTGTGTGAGTAAGCAAGAATATTTAAAGCAGGGTGACAACAACTGTTAACAAAAGAATGTTATGTAATTTCCTTAAAGCAACCGTTAGCAAAAGAATGTTCTTTGTTTAAGAATAAAAATAAAAATATGATGACATTCAAAAGAGGAAACAGTGAAGCACTGAAGCAAGGGTAAAAATATTTTAGAAAAGGGCACAGAGAGGTAAAAAACTATATGAGCAGCCTGAAGATGGGGGAAGTTAGAGTAGGCTCCATACTCGCTACTCACCTGTTTAATAATTTTTTTAATAAACTAACATTGATTAATTGCACTCCTGTCTTCCTCTGAGTCTTTCTTCCACATACAGTGGTGTGAAAAACTATTTGCCCCCTACCTGATTTCTTATTCTTTTGCATGTTTGTCTCACAAAATGTTCTTGATCATCAAACACATTTAACCATTAGTCAAATATAACACAAGTAAACACAAAATGCAGTTTTTAAATGATGTTTTTTATCATTTAGGGAGAAAAAAAATCCAAACCTACATGGCCCTGTGTGAAAATGTAATTGCCCCCTGAACCTAATAACTGGTTGGGCCACCCTTAGCAGCAATAACTGCAATCAAGCATTTTGCGATAACTTGCAATGAGTCTTTTACAGCGCTCTGGAGGAATTTTGGCCCACTCATCTTTGCACAATTGTTGTAATTCAGCTTTATTTGAGGGTTTTCTAGCATGAACCACCTTTTTAAGGTCATGCCATAGCATCTCAATTGGATTCAGGTCAGGACTTTGACTAGGCCACTCCAAAGTCTTCATTTTGTTTTTCTTCAGCCATTCAGAGGTGGATTTGCTGGTGTGTTTTGGGTCATTGTCCTGTTGCAGCACCCAAGATCGCTTCAGCTTGAGTTGACGAACAGATGGCCAGACATTCTCCTTCAGGATTTTTTGGTAGACAGTAGAATTCGTGGTTTCATCTATCACAGCAAGCCTTCCAGGTCCTGAAACAGCAAAACAACCCCAGACCATCACACTACCTCCACCATATTTTACTGTTGGTATGATGTTCTTTATCTGAAATGCTGTGTTCCTTTTCGCCCGATGTAACGGGACATTTGCCTTCCAAAAAGTTCAACTTTTGTCTCATCAGTCCACAAGGTATTTTCCCAAAAGTCTTGCCAATCATTGAGATGTTTCTTAGCAAAATTGAGAGAGAGCCCTAATGTTCTTTTGCTTAACAGTGGTTTTGCCTCTTGGAAATCTGCCATGCAGGCCATTTTTGCCCAGTCTCTTTCTTATGGTGGAGTCGTGAACACTGACCTTAATTGAGGCAAGTGAGGCCTGCAGTTCTTTAGATGTTGTCCTGGGGTCTTTTGTGACCTCTCGGATGAGTCGTCTCTCGCTCTTGGGGTAATTTTGGTCGGCGGCCACTCCTGGGAAGGTTCACCACTGTTCCATGTTTTTGCCATTTGTAGATAATGGCTCTCACTGTGGTTCGCTGGAGTCCCAAAGCTTTAGAAATGGCTTTATAACCTTTACCAGACTGATAGATCTCAATTACTTCTGTTCTCATTTGCTCCTGAATTTCTTTGGATCTTGGCATGATGTCTAGCTTTTGAGGTGCTTTTGGTCTACTTCTCTGTGTCAGGCAGCTCCTATTTAAGTGATTTCTTGATTGAAACACGTGTGGCAGTAATCAGGCCTGGGGGTGGCTACGGAAATTGAACTCAGGTGTGATACACCACAGTTAGGTTATTTTTTAACAAGGGGCAATTACTTTTTCACACAGTAGGTTTGGATTTTTTTTCTCCCTAAATAATAAAAACCATCATTTAAAAACTGCATTTTGTGTTTACTTGTGTTATATTTGACTAATGGCTAAATGTGTTTGATGATCAGAAACATTTTGTGTGACAAACATGCAAAAGAATAAGAAATCAGGAAGGGGGCAAATAGTTTTTCACACCACTGTACTTACACAACTCAACCTCAACAGCACAGACAAGTTAGCAAGGCAGTCTTGACTGTACTAAAATTGTTCCAATTTTGAAAGCAAGATTTTACCCAGTAGATGACAGCAAAACACAGTCCCAAGAGAGAGTTATTCAGGCCTATCACAGTAAAGTAGATTATTACACGTCTCCCCTAGCGTGTGAGCCACACTCTGCGTTTCCACCAAGTAGGTTGATAGATGACATCACACACATGAAACCCAAGTCGAAAGACATTACAGACAACAAAAACAGATCAGCTGTCTGCCTATACTATACAAAATACTAAATACATTTATAAGAAAGTAAATCAAAACACACAAAGATAGTGATAAACAAAATGGACCACAAAAAAAAACACATTTGACAGTGTCTGACATGTGGCTAACACAAATATTTCTGTAAAAGCTAATCTTAGAAATAAGAATGTTCAAATTCATCCAAGTGTTTGTGCAATTTAAATTGAATTCAACTGCACATATACACTTTGATAGTGATATAATTGCCTACCCCATACGCGAACACATAATCGAATAACATTCTTCTATTACAGAAACGTAGAAGAACAATTAGCCAGGAAGAACCTCACCTCTCTCCTAGAACCAATGACTGTGAGCTTGGCAGATTTCAACCCCAGAAAAAGCAGTCAGATTTGTGACCATACGGACAGACGTCTGGACCTACAGCATGTCCTGCAAGTGTAGGATAGGAGCTTAAAGAAATCTAACAATACCACAGGGATTAAACAGAACTGTATACAAGATCTTGGTAATATTAATTGTTCTCTTTACTTGAACAGCGTGAACAGTTTCTACTTTGAATTTTACTAATACATTTAAAAATGAAGATACTCTGACTGTGCAATTACTTGTACACACATCACACTTATTGCCTGGATCGTTCTATGCTGCAGGTTGATGCTGCAAATTCTAAAACCTTGGAAAAAAGAGGCTACAATTAGACTTTATTATGGAGTCTCCATTGTACAAACACTAATGGGATGCTTCAGACCACCACTCCATGGGATGTACCAAGTACATGACACACATACAGACTCAATACAGATAAGATGAGGTGTCATTCAGAAAGACTCCCTTATGACTCTGTGGTTCTGTCACCAGACCTAGTTGCTGTAAGTGTAACCTTACAGAAAAAGCAAATACTAAAAAAAAAAAACACACCAACATGCAGACTGCACAATCACAGCCATCAACACACACAGCAATCCAGTCCTTGCATGCTCTTTCAGAGTCCTGCTTTGGTCACAAATGGGCATACAACAGCATAAAAAGGAAAATGTCAATAGCAGCCCGTCAAAGCAGTCATAGAACTGAGGCAGGAGGGGGGTCTCAGATATCACTAATTTACACAAAACGGATTAATAATTTAAGAGACTTTTTTTCCCACAAAACTGCAGACATAAAGACTACACACAGCACAAGTTTCAGCAGACACAAGCTCCACACCATAGTCAACAGAGGACAGACAGAACTACATCACTTGCCAGACATCCTCAAATATCCTGCCTGATGTGGATACAGTATGTGGCTGGCTAATATGCAGCAGGATGTTTGGAGAGACAGAAGTGTTTATGATGGCCATACAGGATCAGGTGATAAAGATGAGAAACTACAGGAAATTTCTTCTTAAGGATGCTCACAAACCCAAAGGAATGAAATACAATATACCTTTAAAATAAATAACTGTAATTAAGAGGAGCTGGGTTGTCTCATAGCAACAGGGTGTTCTTAAATACAAGAAAAAAAAACTACTTACTGAACATAAAATATCTCCGATATTTCTCATTAATAAACCCTGACAATTACAACCAAATCACCACTTCCATAATGGAACAAAAGAAACATCAGCTGTGAATTTAATGCACACAGAACAGCCATTCCAATAGACACCCTAAAAGTCCTCAAAGCCGCATTAAGGAGGTTTGAGGGTTCCTGGGCAACATACATATTTGGGGAGCCACCTACCCAAAACACTGAGTACTCCTCACATCAAGGTCTCAGAATCACACCAATTAAAGTCAATGATGATGACTACAGAGACTTAGCTTTAAATTTAATTGCAGAAATCTAATAAATAAATTACTTCCTCTCCAAAATGAGACAATCTGGGCTCCATCAAAGTGGAGATCTTCATTAGCCACTGCTACTTTTCACGGCGACTTTGATATTTAATAACTTCTTTTTTTTTTATTTTGGGCACTGTGAGTCTTTGAACTTGGGCTTTCGAGTTTCTCTGACACTCAATGTCACTTGATCAACTTCCTTTTGTTGTTTATACCATGGTTAAAACCAACAAATGAGATGCGTTTTCCTTGCCTCCACTTGGTATTCCCTGAAATTCTTCTATTTTCCCCAGTGCTTTTACCGAGCTTAAGGGCTATTTATATTGATTGGCATATATTCAAAGAGGCATAATTCTAGGAGGAGTTTTGGGTGGCGGTAGGCGCGTGCACGTGCGTTACTTTTCACGCTGACCAGGATTTATGTAGCGGAAGAACATGGAACTTGGTGAACGCACAGATTTATGCATCTGGATTTTTTATCGCGTACAACCATTTCCGCTTTTGTCTGTATGCTATGTTTTAGTGTGAATTCTACGCATGGCATTATGGAAGATGCCCCAGGTTCCCATACTACTGCCCGAGTAAGCCCAAGCATAAAGCCAGCCCACTTTAATCAACACACTCCTAAAAATGACACACACTCCACCCCCAAATAAAATCAGACACAACTTGCTTAGTGAAAGCTTGGACTCCCTGCATGGAATCTTGTGGTCTGTCCTTACAAGTTCTCCTTCATTACTGACACTCCAGCTGCGAATTCCACGCTTTACAACGCCAGTAACAATTGTCCATAAATCAATCCTGTCAGCAGATCCAACAATTTTTAATCCATAAGGGAGTGATTTCAAGCCTGTCCATTCACTTTGCTCCACAGTTCTATGAAGTCCACTCCCAAAAGTAAAGCTGAGGGTGTCATCTGTCAGACTTTTGATGCCAAAGTTCACCTTTCACTTCACTGGCCTCCCTTGTTTGTTACCTCTGATGTTGAATTCTGCTATAAAAGTCCTATTTAAAAGCTCAACTCATCATTATCTGTATGGCTAAAATGAAAAGGAGAAGCAGAGCCGGGTATGCGTGGCCATCCTAAAACACAGAAAAGACACAACCACATTCAAGGGTGTCATTTATGCCATTAATTAGACATCAAAAGGAGAGCGCAGATAGCGTAGCCGCTGGTCAATTCGGTCACGTCACGTCACATCACATCGCTTTTGTCGTGGATGTTTTACCACTGCATGATTAGCAGTTCTGATCCCCTGCCTTCACCTTCATATTTATGCTCTTCCGTTTCTTTTCAAATACTTCACTAACAGAAGTAACAACTGCTCACAGGTGTCAAAGAGCCACTTTAGACAGCGACCTGCCCACCACATGGATAATTAAGAGTGTATCAAGTTAAACAAGCCGCAACTGAAAACATGAAGTGTGGCACTTTAAAACTAAAACATGCAGTTAGGGCCTGGAGAGATTGCAAACATGCTGCTCGTCCGAAATGTCTAAATAAGAAATCGGGCTGACCTGAAATCCTGTCGGCTTTGGAGTCAGACATCTTCAACGAAGGAACATATGAATACAATCTTCGCAATAATATAACACATAATGTATAATCTGTGACTCCATTGGTTTGTGCCTGCAAGTTGCTTTGGTTCTCTTTGCCATGCACTGAGGTCCTGTTATGCAGATGGTGTGCCACCTTTTCTCCTTAGTACTTTTAAAGTTATTGCAGTTTTGAAACATTCTATGAAATGCCAATTTAGTATTCCATAATGCCTATTTAACAACTAATAATATAAAGATATATAGGCAACACTTTTTTATAGGACTTTCTATTCGTGAAAGTAATGGAAGCAGAATAATTATCACTACTCATGTTTTTAGTTCAGCAAGTCCCTATTGGGTCAGCAGTGTTGTCGATCAGTAGTGTATTGCTTAGCACTCAAGTTCCTCAGTACCAGAGTTAATTGGTAAAATGTGGTCTGGGTGGAGTTTCCATGTTCTCCTTATTCTTGCGTGTGTTTTCTTCCATAATCCCAAGAAATGGATGTTAGGTGACATGTACAGGTGAAACTGGTTGCATGTGTTACCGAGTGTTTCTCTGTTTGTGTGTGTCCTATGATGACTTTGCACACTTTCCAGGGGGTCCCCTGCCCAGCACCCTATGATGCCAGAAATTACTAAATTACTGTGACCCTGAGAAATGGGGATAAGTGCTTTGGAAATGTGTGTATGTGTACACATCACTGTTTTCAACAAATCAAGCTTAGCAGAAGTTATATTTTTTCACTGTCTTTTGTAGAAAATTGGAAAACAGTATGAATGCAAAAAAGACATCAGTTAACAAGCATGAAGGGGAAAGAATACACTACATACAGACAAGTTTGTAAACTTAAATTTTACACATGGACAACACCATTTTAAATGAAATTTGTTAATTTAAAGTTGGAGAGTTGACAATAAGGGTCTTTTCTTTTGCTATTCTTTTTTTCTACTGAAACAAAGCTTACCATTCTTAGACTGCACTCCGCACGATATCTTTACGTTTTCTGAGAGGACAGCCCACACATGCATCAAGGGCTGCAGACGTTTTGGGACCACTCTTCCAGATAGCTGGGTGACAAGTTTCCCACGGCAGGCTTTGGAACTTTTTTCTGGATTGATTCCCAGAAGACAATTATGTGCCAAAGTCATAAAACTATAAAATCAAATAAATACAAATAACTGCTGTCTCTAATTCTGTGGTGGGCTAGTGCCCTGCCCAGGGTTTGTTTCCTGCAGTGCGCCCTGTGTTGGCTGGAATTGGCTCCAGCAGACCTCAGTGACCCTGTATTTGGGATATAGCGGGTTGGATAATGGATAGATGGATGTTGTCTCTAATTGTTAAATTACAAACAAAATGTTTTTACAAAAATAGGTTTTTGTTATGATTTTCCAAACAGTTACATTTCATGTAACCCAACATGCCATTATGAACAAGTCTTTTTAATAAGAAAAAGCAGTTCCATGAGAATAACACGGAATACCGGTATGATGGACCAAACAAAGAGCAAAAAAGGAAGAAGACTGAATAGTTTTGGCACTCCTTAAAAGAGCAAAAATATTGACATGAAAATGATATTCTCTTTGTATCTTTGTAGAAATTCAAGGGTTAATGAGGCTACTTCTTGGTATTCAAAGTTAAAAATGTAGACTTGCAGGTGCACTCACATTAATGTGGCAGAACTTAGCCCCTCACACATCTCTTGGCTCTCAAGTCTCAGCATCCACTGCTGTGCAATTATGAGTGTGTCACCTGAAACAGATAATACACATATGTATATTTTGTTATTTTACATCAGGCTTAATAATTAGATGACATTCCACCATACCAATAATGGATGACTGAAAAATTTTAAAACATTCTTCAACTTTTCATCAAAGAGAGTTTAATTTTTTAAAATTTCAGACAATATTAAGATTGTTCTCATTACGGAAAGTCAGTCTTCATGTGAGTAGTGTGTGAGATATTGCAGTAGATTTGTCCTCAGTGCTTCTTTTTGTCTGCTGTTGAGGGAACATCAAGGACATCCAATTAATGGGTTTGGCTCTTATATACACAGTAAACCAGTCGGCCCTCATATAGCAAGGGTTGCACATCTGTGTATTCAACAAACCATGGATTGAAAAAAAAAGGCCAGGAATTCCAAAAAGTAAAAGGGCTTGGACACACACAGAGACTGCCTGTAGGTGATCAATACACTGATACTAAAGTTTCAACCTGAGAAACTGTTTTTATTGACAGGGACACACACAGACACAACAGGAAGCGCTACCAGGCATGTCTCTAAACAAAAGCTGTTCAAGCCCCAACTGTAAAATACTGTAAGGTCCTTCACATCACATTCTGTGCACCCTTTGTTTCTGTGGAAAAAAAATCATCAACACAACCACTGGAAAGCTAAGAGGGAGTGTAAAGTGACATCTGCCAATGAGAAAGTACAAGTCTTAGGTCTTTTACATGTCTTGGACAGTTTTGTAATGTGAGCTTTAAATGACATTTTGGAGTCAAAGATAATGGCCTAGATTGTGGGCTGATTCAGTAAAACTAATGGTGATTCCAACCAATTTAAATAATGACAAAATATTGTTGCAATCAGCCTTATTTCCTCCAATAATAAACATCCCTGTTTTATCTGTGTTTAAAGACAAGTAGTTCTCATCCATCCACTCCTTTAATTCACTAACACATCTAATTAAAGACAACATTGGAGAAAAGTTACTGTATTTGGTCTAGAAGAAAGGTATAACTGGGTGCTATCTGCGTATGATTGAAAATTAACATTATGTTTTCTAATGATAGATACCAGTGGAGGCATGAAAAGTGAAAGCAGTAAAGACCCCAGTACTGAGCTTTGCGGGACTCCATATTGAACTTCTATGCATAATGATGGACTACTGTCAGCACATTTCTGTATGTACTGAAATCGATTTGATAAATACCTAGGTACTGTACCATGCAATAATTAACTATTGATAATGCTAAGAATTGGTGCTACAAAAACACCCAATTTTACTAGTTTTGTTAGCACTGGATCTAGAGAACAAGTAGTAGGTTTCATTTTAGAAATTAAAATTAAGGCTTTCTGTTCTGTTACAGGATTACAATTTCTAAAGTGCTGAATGCCAAGCTAGAAAGGGTCTGCCAAGCTAGTATGAGATTTGCACTGTGATGCTGAGATCTGGGAACTTATATTTTTAATTTTCTCATTAAAGAAGTTTATAAAGTCTGTATTGCTAATGTCTGTTGGTATTTTGAACTGTAGTTCTGAACAGTACACAAGGATTATTATTTTTGTTATGTATTACTTTGGAATAGTAGTCTGAGCAAGCTTTAAAGAGAGCTTTTTATATATTTTTTAACATTCTCTGTCCGTGCAATTTGAGTGAACTGCAGCTTTGTTGTTCTTCATCTATGCTCCAGATAAACAACAGCGAATGACTTAAGATCATAAGACTGTGGTCTGGATGGTGGTCTAATCAGTCAGCCACACAGTTTTACTACCATATTTTGGGATAATACAAAAGATCCCCTCCAGTTAGAATGAAGAGCATCTCTCTTGAAAAATCAAGGCCTTTCCCCAAAATCATCATTTGCATGCCAGGTTTCTAGCTAACAGTGAAGGGGATACAATTTGCTATAAATCACATCCCCTCTATATAATCTGGGTAAGGTGCCACATACAATTCAATTCCGGCATTTTCTTTCTGCTATGGTGCATAAGGAGATGCAGTTCCCCTTTAATACCTCATATTGCTGTAAATAAATATCATTAGTGCCAACATGTAGCGTGAGTAGGGGGGGTTTATCGCACCTCTAGAGATTACAGACGCTCCTGTGAAAACCCCTGAAAACATTGACTAACTACCTTATGCATTGCTCCTTACCTTACTGGCAGCTCTGTCCCGTGATAAGCCTCTCGCACGGTACTCCACTTACTTAAAAGCCTGTACAGCACTTGTCAGATTTGGAATTGATTGTTTTGCTCTCTCTCTCTCTCTCTCAGAAATTTCCTGCTCCTGATGCATACTCCTTTGAAGAAGAAAATACATTTGCATACTTTTAATTGAGAGATGGAACTGTCATCTCTGTCCTGTTAAGGAGCATGTTTTTAATCCATTAAAAAGAGACAAATGTTTGCTTGCATTGTTTGAATAAAGTCCCTCTCTCCTCAACCTCCTCTGTTTCTGTGCAAATCTGTGACTCAAGCGTGACAGTAGCAATAAGGTATATATTTCATCATGAGCCAGAGGATCCAATTTAGCCTGAATGTCAGATACCTTCACCCCTATAACACATTTAATTTTAAATACTGGTTTAACATAGTTTGGAATTCTAACATTCTACATATGGAATGACCAATTAGGACCCCTTTATTCTTTTTAGGATCCACAGGCGTGCTGCAGAGTGCCCAGAATACTGCTACCAAATTGATGACCTGGGTGCCAAGGAACTAAATTTTGGTTTCTTAGACTGCCATCTCACTGTTCTGTTACTTGACCTGTGGCTAAATTGGTGCCATTGATTTCGGCCTCATACTGAGTACAATGGGACCTGGAAAGAGACTGAAGCCAAATCATTAGTAACCAAATTGTATAAACATATCGAGTCAATTCAGTTTTTGGTTTACCTAATTGCTATCAAGTTTCTAACGTGGTCCTCAAATTTGTGTATTTTCCTGGCCAATTCTAAATTAACTAAGCATTTTTGGTAGGTGAAGCTGTCTGCACTATCAGCCAGAAAGTCTGAATCTTATGTGAAGCAGGACACACAACATATAAACGTGCCCAAAACGGGCAGAGAACAGGTGTAATTTGCATTCATCACTGAGTTTGTCTTTATCCCTTTCTGTTCCCTTTTTGCTTTCTTCATTCAGGTGAATCATTAGGAGACCGTTGGCTCTAAACTTCCACTACCCGCTAGGTGATCAACTTCATGCTGTTAGTTACTTTTTCTTGTTGGATGTCAGCAATAATTATTTGTTAAGGATCTCTTTGTATACCACATTGTCAGTTCGGCCCTCTGGTTGAAATATGACCAAGCTGTGAGCTGAGCTTACTCTTGAGCATGCAACATACAGTTGGCCATGTGAACAGTAATCTTGTTTCAGATCTCACAGCTTGGATTGCTGCTGTCATAATCAGTTTCATGGTTTGTTTCAATTACGACAGTATTTGCAGGACTTGTGTTGAAGTGACAGCATCTGTCAAACGTTGTAAGCATACAACCGGTTTCATCAATAACTTCACATCCAGCTTTTGAGAGTTTAAACATTCATAAACATCAAAGTGTCCACTACTGAAATCGTCACCTGTGAATCTAAGATGTTTAAGAGGCATTGGCGGTTGTCAAAAGGTGTAAAATATTTGGCCATTTCGGTACACTTGAAAGCGACAACCGAACAGTTCAGCGGCAGCCATCAACTCACATGCAGAAGCTTAAGCATTTCACTCTTATAGTGCTCCTGTGTAGTATAATTATCTCCTGTACCGTCATCAGTCCACACCTTGAACCTGTCCCAGTCATTCAATACATAAGACACAATGTTCCTCCGGATATCAAGATTGAGCCTGATATGGCCGTGCAATATGTAACAAAGCGAATGGAAAAGGCAGGTGCCATCTTCGGGCATGGAAACCACTGGTGACAGTGACAGTTCTTTGATCGATGGTGATCACCTCGTTAGACATGTTAATGGGGAATGCGGTTGGAACGATAAAGGAAATGGGTACCTGAACAATGTAAAGTAAGTCTAAAATACCTACACAATAGCTATAATCATAATAAACAAACAATAAAACAGTGGAGAAGCCGTGGATTAAATAAAAAAAGCTGTAGTCATCAGCAGGGAGACGTGAATCCCGTGGCGAAGCAAGGAAGGGAATGTAGAGACCGGAGCGACGGATGGCCTTATATAGGTAGGCAGCCAACAACGTGGGAGGCGTTGGGATGGGGGACCCAACGGTGCCTCACACGGTGACCGAGCTGCAGGCTATGGACGTATATATGTACGTAAGTAGGATTCAGTTAGCGTTGGGAACCTGCATACCAAATTTCTTGAAGATGTGCCCATAAGTAACAAAGACCGTTGGAAAGTTCAATATGGTGGCCGACAGTGGCATCATACCACTGAAATAAGTACGTACATCATTTTCGGTTAGCGCAGGGAAGTTGCCTATCAAATTTCGTGAAGATGGGGCCATAAATAAGAAAGTTCAACATGGCAGACGATGTCAACTGTTATGACCGTTACGTAGAAGTTCGAAATGAAACTTGCTTAACTTTTGTAAGTAAGCTGTAAGGAATGAGCCTGCCAAATTTCAGCCTTCTACCTACGGAAAGTTGGAGAATTAGTGACATTGGAAAGTTCAATATGGCAGCCGACAGTGGCGTCATACCACAGAAATAAGTACGTGCATTGGTTTCGGTTAGCGCAGGGAAGCAGCCTACCAAATTTCGTGAAGACGGGGTCATAAATAAGAAAGTTCAACATGGCGGACGTTGTGACTGTTATGACTGTTACGTGTAGAATTTCGAAATGAAACCTGCTTAACTCTTGTAAGTAAGCTGTAAGGAATAAGCCTGCCAAATTTCAGCCTTTTACCTACACGAGAAGTTGGAAAATTAGTGATGAGTGAGTCAGTGAGTGAGTGACTCAGTCAGTGAGGGCTTTGCCTTTTATTAGTATAGATCTGATTAGTTATCAGCCATTCTTTTCAGACACTGTAAAACTCTGTGTGTGCATGAGATACCACTTTCATTCTTCTGCTCGCTGCTCAGCCCTACCAGATGTTGTGTAAAATAAGGAATAAGCTCATTATTAAAATGTTTCTAACATCCCCAAGCTGTATTCCTGGACATTTGTTTTACAGTTTTCTATCATAGGTTCAATGTAATTGCTTATCTAGAAAAATCTTGCTCTTTGTGATTTTTGAAATTGTCTTCATGCCAAGTGCTGCCAGCCCGTTTTTGGCTGCAGCATGGAGTAATTGGCCATGCAGTGTTCTCTATATCCTTGGCTGATTGTACTTTCAAGTTGCTGAGCAGCACAAGCAAAATGAATATTTTGGACTGGTAGATGAATCAAAGTCAAAACACCAATGAAAGGGTCATTACCAAACAACACTGAGAAAGAAGCTGAGCGCCAAAAACAAGAATGTTAAGCAAGTTTGGACACAGAAGGGGAAAAGTTTTAAAATCATTAGAAACACATAAAGGGTTTTGTTTTTAATGTTTATTCAAATCATGGATAGTGAGTAGAGTATTGTGCCTTTATTTAAACCAGCACTTTGAGAGTCAATGTCTTGGTCACACTCGTCATGTGCTTAACAGCCACAGAGCAGTATAGCCATCAAAAGTTCCAAAATTGTGGCACTCATACAGGGAAACACACAAAATGGTGGTGCCCATGAGAAACAAAATTGTAAGAAGATGATAATTAACCAAATAATAATCAAATTTAAATGATCATTAATAAATAATAATGTTTTTTGAAACTACATTTTAGGCAAGTATACATTTTATTCCCCATTTGAAAACAGCTGAAGGAAGTTTATAAGATAGGATGATTGTATTATAAATATTTTAATAGGTTCTTTAATGATCATCTTTATTAATTCATGGGAATTGCAGGCACTTTTCTAGGTGCAGGGTATCTTTGGTCTATCAAATTATGCTTCAAATTACGTAATTTTTATTCTTGTCACCGTTTTGTTTGATCTCACACTTGTCTGTTTTTTGTGTCAGAGAATTACTGATTTTTTTTGTAATATCCAACTACCCTTTGTGTTGTATAGTTTTTTTCTTTTATTTTGACTACCATTTTAAATTGTTACTGCTGCCCACATTTTGTTAGCTCATCATTAGGGTAGTGTCCTCAGATGTTGTGACTTGTGGTAACCGATGCTATAGGTTTAAAGGGTGGCTGAAAGGTCACTTTCCTATATGAACTGTGGATTCAAAACCCAAACAAACTTTTTCTAAAATTTACCGTTGCCTCGCATCTTCACTCACTGGTGCCTCAGGCACTGTCTGCATGCCCTTTGCATGTTCTCCTCATATCCATATCTAAGTTACCTTCAGCTTCTTCTCAAAGTACTCCAGCTCAAATCTGACCCCTGACCAGCGAGTGACGTCCCCTTAAAATGGGTTGCCATCCGGGTTTATATTTTCCTGCTCTGTGCCCACTGCTGCTGGCAAAGACTGCAACATGGAAAATGGATGGATAGGTGAGAAGCAAACTAAATTCATAAAAATGTATAAAGAGATAAGCGGGTTAGGAAATTGATGGACGGGTGTAGACATGAGTCAATACAATAAACCAACTTGAATTAAAACTCTAAGGGTACCAGGTCTGCTCTAGGTGGTTGACTGCTGAAGTTCTCAGATTAGTTGATCTCCATTCACTCTACTGAGTGTTAAACATCCATCACAATGCATAAATGACATGCGTTATCAGAAAAGGAGCTTCTTGTCCAGAAGGCAGAATTTAAACACATTGTCATACAAATCAGTGGAGTGAATATGAAGAAACAGTGAGGATTTGATTCCGTGTCATTTGTCAATCAAGTGGTGATGTCTGGCTTATTCAGTGAGATGAAATTTAGTCAGTCAGTCAGTCATTACCTAAACCGTTATATCCTAACACAGGGTCACGGGGGTCCACTGGAGCCAATCCCAGCCAGCATAGGGCGCAAGGCAGGAACAAATCCCGGGCAGGGTGCCAGCCCACCGCAGAACACACACACCCACACACCAAGCACACACTAGGGACAATTTAGGATCGTCAATGCACCTAACCTGCATGTCTTTGGACTGTGAGTGGAAACCAAAGCACCCAGAGGAAACCCACGCGACACGGGAGAACATGCAAACTCCACGCGGGAGGAACCAGGAAACGAACCCAGGTCTCCTTACTGCAAGGCAGCAGCGCTACCACTGAGCCATCGTACTGAGAAAAAGAGCAAAATATAAAGAAAATATTGCAGAGATAATGGAGAATATTAATACCATTGCAGGGATAGATTTTCTGTGTTATATAGTGACTTTTGTGTTGACAATACAAACAACAGTTACTAATGGAAACTCACACTGTAGTTTCTCAAGCAGGTGTGATTCTCTCAGGGTCAAACAGCAAGGTCGACATTAAAAATTAATCTGCGTTCTTGTGGCAGAGCAATAAGATGACGGCAAGTTAAATTTGTGTATCAGGGTTCACTTCACTGCAGGGAGCTCAGGGATCAGGGCTTCAGTTCGGGTCTCCACTTTCTACTCCATCACACTGGACATCGAATCAGAACCTGCAGGCAGTGACCATCCAGCACACAGTGGTCATCCACATCTGCACTGACATCTACAATTATATTTCTATCTAAATCTAAACATATTTATACAAATAGTTTAAGAAAAAGGAAAGTCAATATGCAAATAAAAACCTCCAACACTGGATATGTGTAAATGCTGCCCTCTTGTGGTCTCATATGCAATTAAAATAAAAACTTTTCTTTCATTTTTAATCCTTTTCTAGTCTTTTTAAACATTAAGGCTGTGTTGAACCCTTGGAGCAACTAATTTCAGACTGATTTTCCATGTGCTTGTTTTCTCTGAAAGAGCTTTATTGGGTTTTCTCTTGAAGAGATTTGACTGGCTGGTGAGGAGGCTACCAGGGTGGTATGGGAGATGAGAAGGACCTGTCATGAGGATTGGAGAAGTCGGTGGTAACACACCTGGCAATGAGAGGTTATTGTCATACACCAGTCTGAACAGACAGTGACCACTAAGGGGGATTAGATCCGGTTTGTTCTGTACAGCACCACAGAGGAGTCCATGTTCTGTTAGTTATTTTCGGAAGGTATACCCAAAGTTTAACAAGAAGATATGTGTATTATTATGGGATTTCATTATAATGTATTGCTTTTTATTAACTTGGGGTTCCATTTAGTATGTAATATCAGTTGGTTATAGAGGACTGGCGGCATGTTAATTTCATTTCTAAGAATATCACAATTTTGAAAACAAAACCTCCAAATATTATCCCAATATGAGCAATTTGTACAACTCAAAAACATTTTAATTGATTTATGAGAGGGTGCTGAGCCGTCACCTATGGCCATGAACTATGTGTTGTCAGGGATGCCAGGGGCAACGACCCGGCCGGGACGCTTTGAGGGACCGGAAGAGGGTCTATGCCCACCCTGGATCACGTGGGGCTGCCATCCTGGTTGCTTTGGGGCCACTGGTAGGGGCTTGGAAGCCCAACCCTGTAGGGACCCGTGGTCACCGCCAGGGCCCCAATGCTTTGGGTACCCTGGACCTCAGCATTTCCGCCACACCATGAAGTGCTGGGGGAAGAGGAGAAGGACACCGAGAGCTTCCAGGAGAACAGCCGGCACTTCTGCCACACTGGGGCGTGTCCAGGGAGGAATGCCGGGAAACACCTGGAGCCCATCCAGGGTGAAATAAAAGGGGCCGTCTCCCTTCATTTGTGGCTGGAGTCAGGTGGAAGCAGGGTAAAGCAGGAGAGAGAGTGGAGGCGGCCCGAAGAGGAAGGCATTGTGTGGCCAGGACTGTGTGGGGGTTTGTGTGTGTGCACTTGACTTTATTGTAAATATAGTTGTAAATAAACGTGTGGTGGTGATGAACAACATGTCCGCCTGTCTGTGTCGGGCCGTGTCCACAGTGTATTGACGAAGCATTAGATCGCAGAATCTGGCGGTGAAAATGAGTTTCAGGGTGTCTGTGTTCAGCCTTGAGAAGGGGTGAGGAGCACAGATGAGATGTTTCTGATCGAATGTCTATTGGATTCAAGCCTGGGGAAATGTTTCAGCCATGTCCAACTGGAAGGGGACAACGGGAAGACAAAGGCTGGGTGGGAATGAGTTGTTGTTCTGGGTGTCTTTGCTTAGACTGCTGCCCCGATGACACAGATTAGATTCACTGAAGAAAATCAAAGAATGGGTGGATAATTTTACTATGGAAAAAAGTTAAGGAATTTTTCAGTGATCAGATGTAGGTTAAGTAGTGTAGTAACCACTGACATACGACATGGATTGCTGTGCTCTGATGGCTAACAAACACACACACGTCAAACACACACTGGGGATAACTTAGAGTTGGCAATTTACCTAACCTGTATATCTTTGCACACTGGGAGGAAAGCGCAGTACCCGGAGCAAACACATGCAGGCATGGGAAGAACAGGAAAATTTCTAAGTGCGAGGCAGCAACGCAACCACTGCGCCAGTGTGCTATCTTGTCAGCATCAAAATGCTGATATCAAAATTAAGAAACTTAATATCAATATTAAAAATGCCGATATCTTGTCATTATCAAATTTCAAAGACATACAATATCAGAAATTTGAATTTTGATATCAAGAAAGACGATTCAATTCTATAAAGGCTTCCCATATGTGAATCCCGTTGCCAACACCAGTGGCAGATGGCAGTAAGCTTTCTCCAACTCCTCTAAATCCTATCGGGTTCTAGTACTGGGCTGTGTAGTCCCATCCATAGACATATATAGGTAGGCGCGCATTCACTGTGTTGCCCAGTTGACACAATACATCAGTGCTTCTGCCATATTGCAGTGGAAAAAGTGCCATTTAAACTAATACGTGGAAACTGGGTTTTCTGATGAAAAAACAATGTTTAAAGGAGTATCATTTACATACAACAGATTTTGGTGAATCCTTTAAATGCAATTTATATCAATTTATACACTAATAATGGCAATTATTAAATAATAATAATTATTATTATTAATAATAAATAATTCCTCCCTTATAAGTAACATTTCTCGGACTGCCTTCTTCCATCTCTGAAACTTGTTTAATTTTATTGTAAGGTGACCTTGAGTGTTAAGAAAGGTGCCTATTAAATAAAATGTATTATTATTATTATTATTATTATTATTATTATTATTATTAATTATTGAGACGAAAACTTGACCAATGTCTGAAAGTCAAAATAGTAAGACTGCAACTGGCAGTCAGGTCTTTCTTTTAACAGTGAAATGATACACTCAATGTAAAAAATAAACAATTTTATTGTATACAAATTGGCTTAGTAATTTCTGAAAACATTTCACTCACTCCTCTCTCAATCTCTCTCTCTCTCACACAAATATGCACACACACACAATGCAGTTATCTATACTAATAAAAGGCAAAGCCCTCACTCACTCACTCACTCACTCATCACTAATTCTCCAACTTCCCGTGTGGGTGGAAGGCTGAAATTTGGCAGGTTCATTCCTTACAGCTTCCTTACAAAAGTTGGGCAGGTTTTATATCGAAATTCTACGCGTAATGGTCATAACTGGAAGCTGTTTTTCTCCATTTACTGTAATGGAGATGAGCTTGAACGCCGTGGGCGGAGTTTCGTGTGACATCATCACGCCTCCCACGTAATCACGCAGTACATAGAAAACCAGGAAGACCTCAAAAGCGCTGAAGAAAACATGCATTATATAATTGAGAAGGCAGCGAAACAATAAGAAGCGAGTGACATATACAACCATATTGATGAGTTCTGCTACTTCGGAAACAAAGCACGATGTAAACCTACACTTTAAATTAAGTTCATATACAGGCTGCCGCTGGCGTTTGTAATTTAGTGCCTTCCCATATAAGGCCGTCCGTCAGCGGCAATCCAATAGCAAACTCCCACTAAATATTCACGGGTGAAGGACTGTGCTTATGGAGAGGAAGATGAGATGGTCAGGGTGGTGTTTGACACAAACTCAGCGAAACTGCGAGAGAAAGTTTTAAGTGCCAGGACTTCGGTAACATTAAATACAGCCATGGACATAGCACGAGATGGCACCAGCACAGCTGGGAACCTTCGATGCATGTACACGCGCTGCTCACGTGAACTGGCGCAGTGCACAGATAAAAAGCAACAGTTCCAAAGAGCTGAACAAAACCGAATTACACAATTGAAAAGGCAGCAAAAATATGAAGCGTCTGATAAGCATATTCATAAATCCAGCTACTGCGGAAACAAAGCACACGGTGGAAAAAGTCAATGTCCCGCTAAAGGAAGACAGTGTAAAAAACCCGTGCATGCAGTGTGTCAGGTCTCAGATAAAGAAGAAGACGAGCTGTTTATTGATGCAGTAAGAAGCGAATCGATGAATGAAACCTGTCATCTTTACAGCGATTGACAAACACGGAATGTAACTTGAACACAACACATCCTACAAATACGAACCTGATTGAAAGAAATAATGATAATCAAATCCTTGATGACAGCAACACTCAGTAACACTCACAAAACAAATACTGTATATTGACAGTCATGTTACGTTATTTTTAAAATGTTCCCTTTTCTTTTCTAGCTTTTTAACACACTACTTCTCTGCTGCGATCAGCGGGTATATATATATATATATATATATATATATATATATATATATATATATATGCTACGATCTACATACTCGAATAATGGATACTTTATTACCATCAATGATTGTTTTGGTAAAGCCATACTCAGTGTATTCATTAGATGAGCGGTAAAAAGTAACAGCGAGGGAGGATGCAGGCTGTAGTGCTGGCGTCAACTCTATTTGAATTGCGCGATCACATTTGAAAAAATATATCTTTTCAAGTTCTATTTAGTCCATATGTGTCAAACTCAAGGGCCGCGGGCCACATCCGGCCCGGCGTGTAATTATATCCGGCCGAGATCATTTTATATACTGTATTATTGTTATTAAAGCCGGGTATATGAAGCGCTGGTAACACAATAAACTACAGATCCCATAATGCAGCGCTTCAGCTGCCTTGCCGAACAAGTTATTGCGAAGCTAGCTCACGATGCTGAAGAGAAAAGTTGATTCTGAAAATAGAGCCTTTAAAACCGATGGGAGGCTGAGTATATGTTTACTGAACCCGTGTGTCTCATTTGTGGAGCTAATGTGGCTGTAATTACAGAATTTAATCTAAGACGGCACTATGAGACAAAACATCAGGGTAACCTGAATGCAATGCAGAAGATACAGAAAACAGAAGAATTAAATAAGAATCTGACACTTCAGCGGACGTTTTAACCGGTGCACAATCACAAAGTGATTTCAAGTGAAGCTGCTTTTATGGGAGACACAAATGCACCAGTGCACCTTGCCCCACTTTCCCTGTTGCCAAGTAATGTTAAACCAAGTCGTCACTACGGTGTTCCCAAATCGCACTTTGCTGATAAACTGGCCTCGCTGCGCACTGAGTTTACGGCTTTGGTGACTTTGAAGAACAAAAAGTCCGTCTACATGCGGCTCGAACCTTGTGCATGTTTGGTAGCACATATCTGTGTGAGAAGCTCTTCTCAGTGATAAAGACTAACAAAACAGCACACAGGAGTCGCCTCACTGATGAGCACCTGCAATCCATCCTGAGAATCTCCACAACACAGAACCTCACAGCAAACAGAAACGAACTTGTGGCCAAAAAAAGATGCCAGGCGTCCAGCTCTAAAATGACATATGAGCAAAGACAACTGAATGATTTGATTTGTTATTGCTGAAAGGAACACATTTTATTTATATTTCCAGGTTTTGTTATGCAGCATGTTCATATTTGAATTTGTATAATTTTGACAGGATATATTTTTATGGAGAGCAAATTCTTTTGGGATATTTAAAATCTAAGTTTATTTTTTATATAAAATTACATAAGAGTAAAGAAATTTGAATGTTTGTTCTTTTAACGTTTACTTTATTTCTAACTTGTATAATTTAGACAGGATATATTTTTATGGAGAGCAAAATATTATAAGTTGTTTAAGGTTTGAGTTGATTTATTCACGAATAATATTCCTGTCTGTTTTACCATTCCTACCAAAGATATTTCTGTCGACTAAATAAAAATTCCTTCTATTTAAAATTTAAATAGAACTTGAACAAATACAATAGTTCATAATATCCACGCAGACTTGCGCGTAAGGGCGAGTCATCCGTTTTAACAAATGCAGCGTATTGCACTGATCTGAAATAGCTGTGTGTGTATATATGTGTGTGTATGTATGTATATATTTATGTATTTGTGTGTATGTATGTATGTGTGTATGGATTTATGTGTGTGTATATGTATGTGTATATATGTAGATATATATGTATGTATATATGTGTATATGTATAGATATGTATATATATATATATGTTTATGTGTGTGTGTGTAAATATATATATATATATATATATATATATATATATATGACAACAACACTCATCACTCACAACAGTGACAAAACAATTACATTGACAATCATGTTACGTTATTTTCAAAATGTTTCCTTTTCTTTTTCATAACTTCTTTAACACACTACTTCTCCGCTGCGAAGCGCGGGTATTTTGCTAGTTTAAATATATTGTGGTAAATAAGTCGATAACACAACTCAAAAGGTGTTGGGGAATTGCCCGTATATTGCTTGATGCAAAAAAGTGGTCAAAGTAAATGAAAATATCCAAATATTCGACAAACAATTGAGGTGAAATGGTGGCTTTTATAAAGGAGACAAAATGGCTGCAGGAAGTGATGAAACGGGGAAGTTACATCATCAGAGGGGGACCGGAAGTGACATCATCACCAGGAGCCGGATGTGACGTCATCAGTGATCAGTCATCAAAATCTCCACGACCCATCGGGTTTAGGAACTAAGACGATTGGACTACACCAAGGACTGTAGCTCTGTTCAATAATGTCCATGTCCAGCATTCGCCTAATTTCCAGCTCTACTTCAGTTTTCTTCGCCTCAGGAAGTCTGTATGGCCGTTCTCGGACAATAACACCCGGGTCAGTAACTATGTCATGTTCAATCAGCATAGTGCAACCAGGTTGTTCACTCATGACTTCAGGAATGGACAGGATAGCATCCTTTAATTCCTGTCATTGTTTCCAAGACAAATTAGAACCAAAATTAAGTGGTTGATAGGCAACAAAAGAGGCGTGGCTGACCGGGTTAGATTCCTCCTCCCTTTCCTTCCACGGTTTCAGCAGATTTATATGATAAACACGCTTGCTCGGTCGGCGATTGGGTTGTCTGACCAATTAGTCAATGAGTCCTTTCGTTCTATGATTTCATAAGGTCCTTGCCAATGTGCTAACAATTTTGAATGTGAAGTCGGAATGAGCACCATCACACGATCACCTGGGCAGAATTCCCGGATGGTGGTATTACGATTATAATATCACGACTGCGCTGCTTGAGCCTTTTCCATATGTTCTTTTAAAATAGGTCTAATTTTATTTAAATGATCACGTAATTGCGTGATATATTCCAAGATATTAGAGGATGGGAGAGCCTCCTCCTCTCAACCTTTTTTTAGCATATCCAATAGCCCGTGGTTGTCTTCCATAAAGGAGTTCAAAAGGAGAAAAGCCAGTGGAGGTTTGGGAACTTCCGATAAGCGAAGAGCACGAGTGGAAGTAACTGAACCCATCCTCGCTAACTACTTTGCGTAACATCTGTTTAAGTGTCTGGTTAAAGCGTTCAACCAGTCCATCAGTTTGTGGGTGATAAACTGACGTTTTCAGACTTTTAATGTTCAGTAACTTTACAACCTCCCTGAACATCTCCAAAGTGAAAGGAGTTCCTTGGTCCATTAAAACCTCTGTGGGAATCCCCACGCGTCGAATATCCCTACTAGTTCCAATTCAATATTTTTAGAAGTTGCTGAACGCAATGGGGCAGCTTCAGGAAATCGCGTGCCATAATCGACCAAAACTAAAATATATTTATGACCTCGTAGCGAAGGTTCAATGGGTCCTACGAGATCAATACCAACTCTTTCAAAGGGAATATCAATGAGGGGAAGAGGAATAAGAGGAGCACGGTCCCTTTTGGGAATCTGAGAAATCTGACACTCTGGATAAGAAGTACGGAAACGTTGGTCCTCCTCGTTTACTCCTGGCCAATAGAATCTGAACTTGATCCTTTCTAATGTTTTATTGGTTCCTAAATGGGCTCCAAGTAAATGAGAATGTGCTAATTCACACTGTAAGAGCCAATCTTAGAAAGTTAAAGTTTTGAGTTAAACTCATATTAATGTTTGATTAATTTGAATAGAATATAAATTCCTTTCATAGTCATAACTTATGGTATAGTCTTTTCCCCCTATAAGTTAGCAAGAGATAGAACCTTCTTACTATAACTGAGTAACAGTGTGATAGCAAGCTCAGTTTTTTTAGAACAGGTCCCAGTAAAGAGGGACTTGAAAGACCTATTTTAAGCTTAGAAATGGGATAAGCATACAGTTTTCTGACCGTTTTGAAATGGTTCAGAAATGTTAAGTAAATAGTAGCGATTTGAGATGTAACAAGATTAAGCTTAGAATTGAACTTTTCTTAACATTAATTTTTCTTTTTGCTATTTTAATTTCCTTATTTTTATGTAAACTGTTTTACTTTAAAACTTAACTAAACTTTAAAAAACAAAGATACTTTGTGGAATCTTTTCTGCGCGTCAGGCTTTTGTTGAATCCCATTTTTTTTTAGTTGAAGCTGCAGAACTTTGATAATTTTGGGAAAAACACAGCTACACACACACTTGACGACGATAAGTCGTGGTATTAATAGTAAGGTTCTTATTTCACCTTCATGTTCAGCCATGCGATATAATAAATCATTTTGATTACAAAGTAAGGCATCCGTGGTATAGGATCAATAGACATTTGTCCGTTTACTGAAACGACTCCATTCCTTGCAAATTTTAAGGAATCATCATTCCATTGCTCTCTTTTAAAGGAAGAAGGGGTAATTTTAAATTGAGAAGCCAATTCGGTTATGGGATCCTGTGCTACCTTAAGGGGCGGAGTTTCAGTCACCTCAGGTCCTTCGAAAGGTGGGTTGCCTCCCGTAGTGCCTGACATTTCTTCATCTTTGTTATCAATACTATCTATATTATGACTCTGAGAGCTATTACACGGCGTGGAAGCAGTCAGAATATTTTCTTTACGTTCCATTACCAAGCCCTCATTTATTAATGGGAGAGTACTGTCTGTACCGTGTTTCATTTCTGACCAGTCGCGCCCAAGTATCACTGCATAGGGTGAATTCGTCATTACAGCCACTATCATGGATTGCATGACATTATCCACCAAGATGACACAAGAGGCCTGATAATACCTAACGTCACCATGTATACATCTGAGACTAATCTTATGCATCAGCCATTGTCGCAGTAAAACATAACGGTGAGCAACAATAGAAATGTTACTCTCGGAATCATACATAGCGGTAACTTAAACTCCATTAAGAGTTACTGCTCCTGTATACGGCAAAGACAAGGGATTGATCACAGCACAGTACCTCTCTACTCTTCCCAGAAACAATCCATTGGCTCCGGAGTCAGGCAGGCAGTAAACAGGTGTCCTAACCCCACACATGAAACAGCGCGGAGGATAGACTGGTTTTTCTTTTTTCTGGGTAGAGCTGTCAGGAAATGATCGGGCAGGCTCATTAGAAAGTACACAAACTCTTCGGTTTACAGACTGCCCAGTGGCGCTCTACTATTTTAACGAGGTTGTCCATCGTGGCTACCTCTTGTTTGCGGACTTGCTGGGCGATTTTTCTGGGAGTTCGTTTATGAAGGTTTCTATGGTGAGGATTTCTGCCATTCGTTGGGGACTATTAATATCTGGTCTTAGCCAGTGCCCCACTTACCCCAGACTTTGTACACTTGTGTACGGATGGATTGTGTCTGATCAAACTTCCACTCCCTCCATTCCATCGTCTGCTGATCCGTAGATACGCCATAGCGTTTAAATATTTCTTTCTTAAGGGTGTAATAATCGGCAGCCTGCTCCTCCGTTAACTCGTAATAGGCCCTTTGCGCTTCCCCCTTCAAGTAAGGCGCCAGAATGTAGGCCCACTCCAATTGCGGCCAGGCATTGCACTTAGCGTTCCTCTCGAACACCAGGAAGTAGGTCTCTACGTCATCTTGTTCAGTGAGGTAAGTTAAGGAGGAAGGTACTGACCGTGACGTCTCTACCCGTACTGCTTCTGCTGCACGCGCCTCCGATTCTGCTAGGCGGGTCCTGGTGTCCCCTAGTTGAATTTTCACCTGCTGTAGTTCAGCAACCAAAGTGTTCAACACAGCATTCAGGTCTTGTCCCTCTCTCATCCTTGGACAATAAAATAATCCTGCCGCTACAATGTGTGTAAATAAGTCGATAACACAACTCAAAAAAGTGTTTAGGAATTGCCCCGTATATTGCTTGATGCAAAAAAGTGGTCAAAGTAAATTAAAATATCCAAATATTCGACAAACAATTGAGGTGAAATGGTGGCTTTTATAGAGGAGACAAAATGGCCACAGGAAGTGTTAAAGCGGGGAAGCAACACTGAGAAAGAAGCTGAGCGCCAAAAACAAGAATGTTAAGCAAGTTTGGACACAGAAGGGGAAAAGTTTTAAAATCATTAGAAACACATAAAGGGTTTTGTTTTTAATGTTTATTCAAATCATGGATAGTGAGTAGAGTATTGTGCCTTTATTTAAACCAGCACTTTGAGAGTCAATGTCTTGGTCACACTCGTCATGTGCTTAACAGCCACAGAGCAGTATAGCCATCAAAAGTTCCAAAATTGTGGCACTCATACAGGGAAACACACAAAATGGTGGTGCCCATGAGAAACAAAATTGTAAGAAGATGATAATTAACCAAATAATAATCAAATTTAAATGATCATTAATAAATAATAATGTTTTTTGAAACTACATTTTAGGCAAGTATACATTTTATTCCCCATTTGAAAACAGCTGAAGGAAGTTTATAAGATAGGATGATTGTATTATAAATATTTTAATAGGTTCTTTAATGATCATCTTTATTAATTCATGGGAATTGCAGGCACTTTTCTAGGTGCAGGGTATCTTTGGTCTATCAAATTATGCTTCAAATTACGTAATTTTTATTCTTGTCACCGTTTTGTTTGATCTCACACTTGTCTGTTTTTTGTGTCAGAGAATTACTGATTTTTTTTGTAATATCCAACTACCCTTTGTGTTGTATAGTTTTTTTCTTTTATTTTGACTACCATTTTAAATTGTTACTGCTGCCCACATTTTGTTAGCTCATCATTAGGGTAGTGTCCTCAGATGTTGTGACTTGTGGTAACCGATGCTATAGGTTTAAAGGGTGGCTGAAAGGTCACTTTCCTATATGAACTGTGGATTCAAAACCCAAACAAACTTTTTCTAAAATTTACCGTTGCCTCGCATCTTCACTCACTGGTGCCTCAGGCACTGTCTGCATGCCCTTTGCATGTTCTCCTCATATCCATATCTAAGTTACCTTCAGCTTCTTCTCAAAGTACTCCAGCTCAAATCTGACCCCTGACCAGCGAGTGACGTCCCCTTAAAATGGGTTGCCATCCGGGTTTATATTTTCCTGCTCTGTGCCCACTGCTGCTGGCAAAGACTGCAACATGGAAAATGGATGGATAGGTGAGAAGCAAACTAAATTCATAAAAATGTATAAAGAGATAAGCGGGTTAGGAAATTGATGGACGGGTGTAGACATGAGTCAATACAATAAACCAACTTGAATTAAAACTCTAAGGGTACCAGGTCTGCTCTAGGTGGTTGACTGCTGAAGTTCTCAGATTAGTTGATCTCCATTCACTCTACTGAGTGTTAAACATCCATCACAATGCATAAATGACATGCGTTATCAGAAAAGGAGCTTCTTGTCCAGAAGGCAGAATTTAAACACATTGTCATACAAATCAGTGGAGTGAATATGAAGAAACAGTGAGGATTTGATTCCGTGTCATTTGTCAATCAAGTGGTGATGTCTGGCTTATTCAGTGAGATGAAATTTAGTCAGTCAGTCAGTCATTACCTAAACCGTTATATCCTAACACAGGGTCACGGGGGTCCACTGGAGCCAATCCCAGCCAGCATAGGGCAAGGCAGGAACAAATCCCGGCAGGGTGCCAGCCCACCGCAGAACACACACACCCACACACCAAGCACACACTAGGGACAATTTAGGATCGTCAATGCACCTAACCTGCATGTCTTTGGACTGTGAGTGGAAACCAAAGCACCCAGAGGAAACCCACGCAGACACGGGGAGAACATGCAAACTCCACGCAGGGAGGAACCAGGAAACGAACCCAGGTCTCCTTACTGCAAGGCAGCAGCGCTACCACTGAGCCATCGTACTGAGAAAAAGAGCAAAATATAAAGAAAATATTGCAGAGATAATGGAGAATATTAATACCATTGCAGGGATAGATTTTCTGTGTTATATAGTGACTTTTGTGTTGACAATACAAACAACAGTTACTAATGGAAACTCACACTGTAGTTTCTCAAGCAGGTGTGATTCTCTCAGGGTCAAACAGCAAGGTCGACATTAAAAATTAATCTGCGTTCTTGTGGCAGAGCAATAAGATGACGGCAAGTTAAATTTGTGTATCAGGGTTCACTTCACTGCAGGGAGCTCAGGGATCAGGGCTTCAGTTCGGGTCTCCACTTTCTACTCCATCACACTGGACATCGAATCAGAACCTGCAGGCAGTGACCATCCAGCACACAGTGGTCATCCACATCTGCACTGACATCTACAATTATATTTCTATCTAAATCTAAACATATTTATACAAATAGTTTAAGAAAAAGGAAAGTCAATATGCAAATAAAAACCTCCAACACTGGATATGTGTAAATGCTGCCCTCTTGTGGTCTCATATGCAATTAAAATAAAAACTTTTCTTTCATTTTTAATCCTTTTCTAGTCTTTTTAAACATTAAGGCTGTGTTGAACCCTTGGAGCAACTAATTTCAGACTGATTTTCCATGTGCTTGTTTTCTCTGAAAGAGCTTTATTGGGTTTCTCTTGAAGAGATTTGACTGGCTGGTGAGGAGGCTACCAGGGTGGTATGGGAGATGAGAAGGACCTGTCATGAGGATTGGAGAAGTCGGTGGTAACACACCTGGCAATGAGAGGTTATTGTCATACACCAGTCTGAACAGACAGTGACCACTAAGGGGGATTAGATCCGGTTTGTTCTGTACAGCACCACAGAGGAGTCCATGTTCTGTTAGTTATTTTCCGGAAGGTATACCCAAAGTTTAACAAGAAGATATGTGTATTATTATGGGATTTCATTATAATGTATTGCTTTTTATTAACTTGGGGTTCCATTTAGTATGTAATATCAGTTGGTTATAGAGGACTGGCGGCATGTTAATTTCATTTCTAAGAATATCACAATTTTGAAAACAAAACCTCCAAATATTATCCCAATATGAGCAATTTGTACAACTCAAAAACATTTTAATTGATTTATGAGAGGGTGCTGAGCCGTCACCTATGGCCATGAACTATGTGTTGTCAGGGATGCCAGGGGCAACGACCCGGCCGGGACGCTTTGAGGGACCGGAAGAGGGTCTATGCCCACCCTGGATCACGTGGGGGCTGCCATCCTGGTTGCTTTGGGGGCCACTGGTAGGGGGCTTGGAAGCCCAACCCTGTAGGGACCCGTGGTCACCGCCAGGGGGCGCCCCAATGCTTTGGGTACCCTGGACCTCAGCATTTCCGCCACACCATGAAGTGCTGGGGGAAGAGGAGAAGGACACGGAGAGCTTCCAGGAGAACAGCCGGCACTTCTGCCACACTGGGGCGTGTCCAGGGAGGAATGCCGGGAAACACCTGGAGCCCATCCAGGGTGAAATAAAAGGGGCCGTCTCCCTTCATTTGTGGCTGGAGTCAGGTGGAAGCAGGGTAAAGCAGGAGAGAGAGTGGAGGCGCCGAAGAGGAAGGCATTGTGTGGCCAGGACTGTGTGGGGGTTTGTGTGTGTGCACTTGACTTTATTGTAAATATAGTTGTAAATAAACGTGTGGTGGTGATGAACAACATGTCCGCCTGTCTGTGTCCGGGCCGTGTCCACAGTGTATTGACCGAAGCATTAGATCGCAGATACGAGCGGTGAAAATGAGTTTCAGGGTGTCTGTGTTCAGCCTTCGAGAAGGGGTGAGGAGCACAGATGAGATGTTTCTGATCGAATGTCTATTGGATTCAAGCCTGGGGAAATGTTTCAGCCATGTCCAACTGGAAGGGGACAACGGGGAAGACAAAGGCTGGGTGGGAATGAGTTGTTGTTCTGGGTGTCTTTGCTTAGACTGCTGCCCCGATGACACAGATTAGATTCACTGAAGAAAATCAAAGAATGGGTGGATAATTTTACTATGGAAAAAAGTTAAGGAATTTTTCAGTGATCAGATGTAGGTTAAGTAGTGTAGTAACCACTGACATACGACATGGATTGCTGTGCTCTGATGGCTAACAAACACACACACACGTCAAACACACACTGGGGATAACTTAGAGTTGGCAATTTACCTAACCTGTATATCTTTGCACACTGGGAGGAAAGCGCAGTACCCGGAGCAAACACATGCAGGCATGGGAAGAACAGGAAAATTTCTAAGTGCGAGGCAGCAACGCAACCACTGCGCCAGTGTGCTATCTTGTCAGCATCAAAATGCTGATATCAAAATTAAGAAACTTAATATCAATATTAAAAATGCCGATATCTTGTCATTATCAAATTTCAAAGACATACAATATCAGAAATTTGAATTTTGATATCAAGAAAGACGATTCAATTCTATAAAGGCTTCCCATATGTGAATCCCGTTGCCAACACCAGTGGCAGATGGCAGTAAGCTTTCTCCAACTCCTCTAAATCCTATCGGGTTCTAGTACTGGGCTGTGTAGTCCCATCCATAGACATATATAGGTAGACGCCGCATTCACTGTGTTGCCCAGTTGACACAATACATCAGTGCTTCTGCCATATTGCGAGTGGAAAAAGTGCCATTTAAACTAATACGTGGAAACTGGGTTTTCTGATGAAAAACAATGTTTAAAGGAGTATCATTTACATACAACAGATTTTGGTGAATCCTTTAAATGCAATTTATATCAATTTATACACTAATAATGGCAATTATTAAATAATAATAATTATTATTATTAATAATAAATAATTCCTCCCTTATAAGTAACATTTCTCGGACTGCCTTCTTCCATCTCTGAAACTTGTTTAATTTTATTGTAAGGTGACCTTGAGTGTTAAGAAAGGTGCCTATTAAATAAAATGTATTATTATTATTATTATTATTATTATTATTATTATTATTATTATTGAGACGAAAACTTGACCAATGTCTGAAAGTCCAAATAGTAAGACTGCAACTGGCAGTCAGGTCTTTCTTTTAACAGTGAAATGATACACTCAATGTAAAAAATAAACAATTTTATTGTATACAAATTGGCTTAGTAATTTCTGAAAACATTTCACTCACTCCTCTCTCAATCTCTCTCTCTCTCACACAAATATGCACACACACACAATGCAGTTATCTATACTAATAAAAGGCAAAGCCCTCACTCACTCACTCACTCACTCATCACTAATTCTCCAACTTCCCGTGTGGGTGGAAGGCTGAAATTTGGCAGGTTCATTCCTTACAGCTTCCTTACAAAAGTTGGGCAGGTTTTATATCGAAATTCTACGTAATGGTCATAACTGGAAGCTGTTTTTCTCCATTTACTGTAATGGAGATGAGCTTGAACGCCGCGGGGCGGAGTTTCGTGTGACATCATCACGCCTCCCACGTCATCACGCAGTACATAGAAAACCAGGAAGACCTCAAAAGCGCTGAAGAAAACATGCATTATATAATTGAGAAGGCAGCGAAACAATAAGAAGCGAGCGAGTGACATATACAACCATATTGATGAGTTCTGCTACTTGAAACAAAGCACGATGTAAACCTACACTTTAAATTAAGTTCATAGACAGGCTGCGCTGGCGCTTGTAATTTAGTGCCTGCCCATATAAGGCCGTCCGTCAGCGGCAATCCAATAGCAAACTCCCACTAAATATTCACGGGTGAAGGACTGTGCTTATGGAGAGGAAGATGAGATGGTCAGGGTGGTGTTTGACACAAACTCAGCGAAACTGCGAGAGAAAGTTTTAAGTGCCAGGACTAAGGTAACATTAAATACAGCCATGGACATAGCACGAGATGGCACCAGCACAGCTGGGAACCTTCGATGCATGTACACCGAGCGGCTCACGTGAACTGACGCAGTGCACAGATAAAAGCAACAGTTCCAAAGAGCGCTGAACAAAACCAATTACACAATTGAAAAGGCAGCAAAAATATGAAGCGCCTGATAAGCATATTCATAAATCCAGCTACTGCGAAACAAAGCACACGGTGGAAAAAGTCAATGTCCCGCTAAAGGAAGACAGTGTAAAAAACCCATGCATGCAGTGTGTCAGGTCTCAGATAAAGAAGAAGACGAGCTGTTTATTGATGCAGTAAGAAACGAATCGATGAATGAAACCTGTCATCTTTACAACGATTGACAAACACGGAATGTAACTTGAACACAACACATCCTACAAATACGAACCTGATTGAAAGAAATAATGATAATCAAATCCTTGATGACAGCAACACTCAGTAACACTCACAAAACAAATACTGTATATTGACAGTCATGTTACGCTATTTTTAAAATGTTCCCTTTTCTTTTCTAGCTTTTTAACACACTACTTCTCTGCTACGCTGGGTATATATATATATATATATATATATATATATATATATATATATATATATCCGATCTACATACTCGAATAATGGATACTTTATTACCATCAATGATTGTTTTGGTAAAGCCATACTCAGTGTATTCATTAGATGAACGGTAAAAAAGTAACAGCGAGGGAGGATGCAGGCTGTAGTGCGCGTCAACTCTATTTGAATTGCGCGATCACATTTGAAAAAATATATCTTTTCAAGTTCTATTTAGTCCATATGTGTCAAACTCAAGGGCGGCCACATCCGCCCGGCGTAATTATATCCGCCCGAGATCATTTTATATACTGTATTATTGTTATTAAAGCCCGGTATATGAAGCGCTGGTAACACAATAAACTACAGATCCCATAATGCAGCGCTTCAGCGCCTTGCCGAACAAGTTATTGCGGCTAGCTCACACGATGCTGAAGAGAAAAGTTGATTCTGAAAATAGAGCCTTTAAAACCGATGGGAGGCTGAGTATATGTTTACTGAACCCGTGTGTCTCATTTGTGGAGCTAATGTGGCTGTAATTACAGAATTTAATCTAAGACGGCACTATGAGACAAAACATCAGGGTAACCTGAATGCAATGCAGAAGATACAGAAAGCAGAAGAATTAAATAAGAATCTGACACTTCAGCGGACGCTTTAACCCGTGCACAATCACAAAGTGATTTCAAGTGAAGCTGCTTTTATGGGAGACACAAATGCACCAGTGCACCTTGCCCCACTTTCCCTGTTGCCAAGTAATGTTAAACCAAGTCGTCACTACGGTGTTCCCAAATCGCACTTTGCTGATAAACTGAGCGCACTGCGCACTGAGTTTGCACGGCGCTTTGGTGACTTTGAAGAACAAAAAAAGTCCGTCTACATGCGGCTCGAACCTTGTGCATGTTTGGTAGCACATATCTGTGTGAGAAGCTCTTCTCAGTGATAAAGACTAACAAAACAGCACACAGGAGTCGCCTCACTGATGAGCACCTGCAATCCATCCTGAGAATCTCCACAACACAGAACCTCACAGCAAACAGAAACGAACTTGTGGCCAAAAAGATGCCAGGCGTCCAGCTCTAAAATGACATATGAGCAAAGACAACTGAATGATTTGATTTGTTATTGCTGAAAGGAACACATTTTATTTATATTTCCAGGTTTTGTTATGCAGCATGTTCATATTTGAATTTGTATAATTTTGACAGGATATATTTTTATGGAGAGCAAATTCTTTTGGGATATTTAAAATCTAAGTTTATTTTTTATATAAAATTACATAAGAGTAAAGAAATTTGAATGTTTGTTCTTTTAACGTTTACTTTATTTCTAACTTGTATAATTTAGACAGGATATATTTTTATGGAGAGCAAAATATTATAAGTTGTTTAAGGTTTGAGTTGATTTATTCACGAATAATATTCCTGTCTGTTTTACCATTCCTACCAAAGATATTTCTGTCGACTAAATAAAAATTCCTTCTATTTAAAATTTAAATAGAACTTGAACAAATACAATAGTTCATAATATCCACGCAGACTTGCACGTAAGAGCGGGAGTCATCCGTTTTAACAAATGCAGCGTATTGCACTGATACGAAATAGCTGTGTGTGTATATATGTGTGTGTATGTATGTATATATTTATGTATTTGTGTGTATGTATGTATGTGTGTATGGATTTATGTGTGTGTATATGTATGTGTATATATGTAGATATATATGTATGTATATATGTGTATATGTATAGATATGTATATATATATATATGTTTATGTGTGTGTGTGTGTAAATATATATATATATATATATATATATATATATATATGACAACAACACTCATCACTCACAACAGTGACAAAACAATTACATTGACAATCATGTTACGTTATTTTCAAAATGTTTCCTTTTCTTTTTCATAACTTCTTTAACACACTACTTCTCCGCTGCGAAGCGCGGGTATTTTGCTAGTTTAAATATATTGTGGTAAATAAGTCGATAACACAACTCAAAAAGGTGTTGGGGAATTGCCCCGTATATTGCTTGATGCAAAAAAGTGGTCAAAGTAAATGAAAATATCCAAATATTCGACAAACAATTGAGGTGAAATGGTGGCTTTTATAAAGGAGACAAAATGGCTGCAGGAAGTGATGAAACGGGGAAGTTACATCATCAGAGGGGGACCGGAAGTGACATCATCACCAGGAGCCGGATGTGACGTCATCAGTGATCAGTCATCAAAATCTCCACGACCCATCGGGTTTAGGAACTAAGACGATTGGACTACACCAAGGACTGTAGCTCTGTTCAATAATGTCCATGTCCAGCATTCGCCTAATTTCCAGCTCTACTTCAGTTTTCTTCGCCTCAGGAAGTCTGTATGGCCGTTCTCGGACAATAACACCCGGGTCAGTAACTATGTCATGTTCAATCAGCATAGTGCAACCAGGTTGTTCACTCATGACTTCAGGAATGGACAGGATAGCATCCTTTAATTCCTGTCATTGTTTCCAAGACAAATTAGAACCAAAATTAAGTGGTTGATAGGCAACAAAAAGAGAGCGTGGCTGACCGGAGTTAGATTCCTCCTCCCTTTCCTTCCACGGTTTCAGCAGATTTATATGATAAACACGCTTGCTCGGTCGACGATTGGGTTGTCTGACCAATTAGTCAATGAGTCCTTTCGTTCTATGATTTCATAAGGTCCTTGCCAATGTGCTAACAATTTTGAATGTGAAGTCGGAATGAGCACCATCACACGATCACCTGGGCAGAATTCCCGGATGGTGGTATTACGATTATAATATCACGACTGCGCTGCTTGAGCCTTTTCCATATGTTCTTTTAAAATAGGTCTAATTTTATTTAAATGATCACGTAATTGCGTGATATATTCCAAGATATTAGAGGATGGGAGAGCCTCCTCCTCTCAACCTTTTTTTAGCATATCCAATAGCCCACGTGGTTGTCTTCCATAAAGGAGTTCAAAAGGAGAAAAGCCAGTGGAGGTTTGGGGAACTTCCCGATAAGCGAAGAGCACGAGTGGAAGTAACTGAACCCATCCTCGCTAACTACTTTGCGTAACATCTGTTTAAGTGTCTGGTTAAAACGTTCAACCAGTCCATCAGTTTGTGGGTGATAAACTGACGTTTTCAGACTTTTAATGTTCAGTAACTTTACAACCTCCCTGAACATCTCCAAAGTGAAAGGAGTTCCTTGGTCCATTAAAACCTCTGTGGGAATCCCCACACGTGCGAATATCCCTACTAGTTCCAATTCAATATTTTTAGAAGTTGCTGAACGCAATGGGGCAGCTTCAGGAAATCGCGTGCCATAATCGACCAAAACTAAAATATATTTATGACCTCGTAGCGAAGGTTCAATGGGTCCTACGAGATCAATACCAACTCTTTCAAAGGGAATATCAATGAGGGGAAGAGGAATAAGAGGAGCACGGTCCCTTTTGGGAATCTGAGAAATCTGACACTCTGGATAAGAAGTACGGAAA
>NW_024380490.1:0-7879 GCF_016835505.1 Polypterus senegalus | reverse complement strand
TCAGGGTCTAACTAAAAAAAAAGGGATTGTGTGTACGCCATGCAATTGGCGGTCAACTTATCCACCACATTGACCTTTCACTAGATAAAACAAAGAAAAAAAAAACAAAGTTAAAACAACTGATCGATGAATGTGGCAGTTCGAAAAACATATGAGACCTTATAATTTTGTATTTTATTAAAATTTGATTTGGATGTTGTTAATGGCAAAATATGACTATAAGCTAAATCACAACCTTCATCATTATAAGTTAAAGTTGGCAAGGCTAATGTTATGACCTTCAGAATTCATGTATTGGAACTGTTAAGTATCTTTTAAAAAAAGATCATTTGCTTTGATTATCTTCACTTCGGTATCTTAGTAGACCATAGCCGAGACAGCAGTAAATATAATGTGTATCAAATGTATAAAGAATATTTTAACTTCAGTACTGATTATCTTTATTAACCTACTTTAAATGTTGCACATGTTTGCATCTTTTTTAAGAATTAAATGGAGTGGATGGTGACGTTTTCTGTAATGTCTGCACTTTTGCCATGTCAAACTGAAAAGACAATATATTTAAGCATAAGACCTTTATCCATTTAATCAATTTAAAGCACAGGAAGAATTATCCAAATCTGCTTGTTGTGTCTGAATAGCCACAAGAAATCAGGAAATACTATTGGTTGCTGAATTTAAAAAAAATTGTGAGTCATTGGCTAATAGAATAAGGTTATTCCAAGTGTAGACATTCATTTTAAATAAAGCCAACTCTTAAACAATGATTCAGGCTCATCCTGAAAATTGAATTTCCTATTAACTTTCACAGTAACTGGTTGCCAGCATGTAACTGTCTGTCATGTACTGGATATTCATTACTTGATTTCAGTATGTTCAGCTTTACAAATACTTTGATTGCAGTGTAAATGTTTTCAGGAGCCAAGGAAGAAAATCTGCAAAAAACGTATTCAAAAGATAAAACATAACATTGTGTACAATACTCTTTCTGAATTTAACATTTAGCACTTATTCTTTGTAAGAAAATGCCAGACAACAGATTAAAGGTTGGGCTTCCCTGGGAATATTCATTTACAAAAATAACTGTTTTGTAACTACAGATTGTTAAGACTGTCTATTGATAGCTTCAGTTCAACACAAGACTCCAGCTTCTCTCAGAAAGGCCAGCTCTCCTCAGCATCACATTTCAAAATGAATGATGTCATTCTGTTTCAGGTCTTCTTATATAATGGACAGACAGGAAGAGGCAGGATGCCACTGTTCCTCAGGTGTTTCCTCTTCCATTCTAAGGGTAGAAGTGAGGTAAACGTAATTAGCTGTGCATCACTAAAATCCTTCTACGCCTCATTTTCCTGAGCACAGCCCATTAGTCACTCCTGGCACTTGCATATCTGACCATTTATGAAAGGTATATACTGTCAGCTCACACCTTTTGTTGCATAGAAAGATACAGGCAAACTGTGAAATCTGCAACTGACTCTGGTTTGTGCTTACACATAAAGCCAAAATAATCGGTTAGAAAAACAAATGTACAGTATGATTTAAGAATAAATTCTGTATCTGTCAACCATTTCCTGTGCTGACAGAGCAGATTTGAAAGTACTGAGAGATCTTGGAGAAGAACTGCATGTCTAGTCAAAAAGTTTTAAGGACTGAACTTTAAAACATGCTTTTGAGTTCTTTTTTAACATAAATGCCAGGTGTTTGGAGAGTGAACAAATTGGTATGGTAAGCACTTCAACATTTACTAAGATTTAAAAACACTTAAATATCTATCTATTGTAAGAGATGCACAGAGAGGAATAAGCGGGGTTGGGGTAACACAGGGTGACTCCATGGTCTTTTTGGGAAAAAAAAGAGTCAAAAAAGCAGATTTACTGGAGTGACATCTTGTTCAAACTTGTGTCAGTTGGGAATGTTGGCATCTAGGAAGCTATGGTTGATGGATCTGAGGACACAAGAGGGAGAGATGCGAGAGGCAGCACCATCCTATGGTTGGGGGTGGAATTGAATCGAAACACTGGAGATGCCCCATAAGCATGTGTGTGTAACATCTATCTATCTATCTATCTATATGTCAGCATGTTTTTTAATACATTATATTTTATCACTTTAGAAAATAATATATATTAATTATTAATTAGTTAACATAAATAATTAGGCTGCACCCAATAGAGAAAGAAAATGGTAATATGCAACCCTGACATTATTTTAACAATATGTTCTGTTGCAATTTGAAAAGAAACAGACATTCTACACAAGTAATAATTTTATGGACTTAACATTTTTGACATGTTTCTACTTTGTTCCTAATCTAAAGAATTAGATAGAAGAATATTATTCTTCTTAGTGTCTTTAGTGATAAATATCCTCATTAGGTGGGCCTCTAGTCCATTTCCTTCTTTTTTTTTATTTTTTTTATTTATTTATTTATTAATTTTATTACAATCAATACATAGCAATCAAGTTTTTACAAAAAAAAAAGAATTATGCTAAGAACAGATCGATCCCCACCCTTGAGAGAGAGAGCAAGCCAAACGGTGTAAAATTTAAGGCTTTTAAAAATACCTAAATCAACAAATTCTCTGTGCTTTATAAAATCATTTCAAAATATTACTGATTAGATCCTGCCATGTTTTGAAAAAAGTCTGCACAGATCCTCTAACTGAGTATTTGATTTTTCCAATTTTAAATAATATAACACATCAGTTTCCCACTGACTTAAAAGAGGAGAGTTTGGGTTCTTCCAGTTTATCAGAATAAGTGTGCGTGCCAACAGTGTAGTGAATGCAATCACAGTTTGTTTGTCTTTCTCCACTTTAAGACCCTCTGGAAGAACCCCAAACACAGCTGTTAATGGGTTAGGAGGGATTGTGAGTCCAAGACTGTCTGAGAGGTAATTAAAAATTTTTGTCCAGAATAATGTTAATTTGGTGCAGGCCTAGAACATGTGACCTAGTGAGGCTGGGGCTTGGTTGCAACGTTCGCAGGTTGGATCATGCCCTGGAAACATTTTGGAGAGTTTTAGTCGAGACAGATGTGCTCGATATATAATTTTAAGTTGTATAATTGTATGCTTTGTGCATATGGAGCTCCAGTGAATTCTCTGCATTGCTACTTTCCACTCCTTTTCTGATATATTAATTGAGAGGTCATTTTCCCAGTGTCCTCTTGGATCTTTGAAAGGAAGGGATTGTAAAAGGATTTTATATATTGTAGAGATGGAGTCTAACTCCTTGAAATTGAGAAATAATTTTTCCAGCGTGGATGAGGGTGCAAGATGAGGAAAATCTGGAAGGTTCTGTTTAACAAAGTTCCTGATTTGAAGATAGTGAAAGAAATTTGTAGCTGGAATGTTAAATTTGGAACGTAATTGTTCATAGGATGCAAAGACGCGTTGTCTATATAAAGGTCTCTAAGCAAGTTAATTCCAAATTTTTCCAGATATTAAAACTGCATATGTTTGTGAGGGTTGAAAGAGGTGGTTCTTTGCAGGGGTGCCACAGAAAGAAGCTTCTCCGTCTTAAAATGCTTTCTACATTGGTTCCAGATTCTAAGTGAGTGGAGCACAATTGGGTTATTAGTGTATTGCCGATAACGTGTGTTTATTGGAGCACAAAGCAAGGAATACAAAGAAGTACTGCAGGATTTTACTTCTATTGCGGTCCATGCCTGTGTATGTTCTTCTATTTGTGTCCAGGTTCTTATCGACTGTATATTTGCCCCCAGTAATAAAACTGGAAGTTAGGTAGAGCCATGCCGCCTTCTGCCTTTTGTCTTTGTAGGGTCGCTCTTTTGATGCGTGGATGTTTAGAATTCCAAATAAATGAGGTTATTGTTGAATCTAATTGCTTAAAGAACGATTTATTAATGTATATTGGTATGTTTTGAAATAAAAAGGAGCTTAGGAAGAATATTCATCTTAACAGTGTTAATTCTTCCAGCTAGTGTGAGATGAAGGGTTGACCATCTATGCAAGTCTTGTTTAATTTTTTCCATACAGACGACGAAATTTTTTGATAAAGAGCTTTATGTTTACTTGTGATGTTTACCCCGAGGTATTTAAACTGTTCTGCAATGATAAAAGGAAGGGTGTCTAATCTAATATTATATGCTTGCGAATTCACGGAAAGAGTACACTTTTATTCAGATTAATTCTGAGACCAGAGAGCTTTTGAAATTCTGTGAGTGCTGCTAAGACTGCAGGCACAGAATTTTCTGGGTCCGATATATACAGTACCATGTCATCTGCATATAATGAGATTTTCTGTTCCAGTCCTTCTCTGCTAATCCCCTTTATCTGATCAGTATTTCGACAATGTATTGCCAGTGGTTCAATGGCAATTGCAAACAGCAGTGGTGACAAAGGGCATCCTTGTCTTGTGCCACGTTCTAGTTTAAAGTAGTCTGAGCAAATGTTATTGATGCAAACTGAAGCTTCTGGGTTAGTATACAGTAATTTAATCCATGCACAAATGTTCGGGCCAAACCCAAACTTCTCCAAAATAGTAAAAGGTATTTCCATTCAATCATGTCGAATGCTTTTCTGCATCCAATGATAATAATATTTCTGGGGTGTTTGATTTAGTTGGTGAGTATATTACATTAAACAGGCGTCGAAGATTTGAAGATAAGTGTCGGCCCCTAATAAATCCAGTTTGGTCTTGTGATATTATTGAGGGGAGCACTTTCTCCATCCTTCAGATGCAAAAGCAGATTTACTGGAGTGACATCTTGTTCAAACTTGTGTCAGTTGGGAATGTTGGCATCTAGGAAGCTATGGTTGATGGATCTGAGGACACAAGAGGGAGAGATGCGAGAGGCAGCACCATCCTATGGTTGGGGGTGGAATTGAATCGAAACACTGGAGATGCCCCATAAGCATGTGTGTGTAACACGATCTATCTATCTATCTATCTATCTATCTATATGTCAGCATGTTTTTTAATACATTATATTTTATCACTTTAGAAAATAATATATATTAATTATTAATTAGTTAACATAAATAATTAGGCTGCACCCAATAGAGAAAGAAAATGGTAATATGCAACCCTGACATTATTTTAACAATATGTTCTGTTGCAATTTGAAAAGAAACAGACATTCTACACAAGTAATAATTTTATGGACTTAACATTTTTGACATGTTTCTACTTTGTTCCTAATCTAAAGAATTAGATAGAAGAATATTATTCTTCTTAGTGCCTTTAGTGATAAATATCCTCATTAGGTGGGCCTCTAGTCCATTTCCTTCTTTGGTCCCATTCTCTGTTTTCTTGTCTGTATTGTCTACCAGAGATAATTAATCTTAAGTTCCAAGCATGAACTTGTGGAATTTAACCTAGTAATGGTAAAAGTTGCAATATTAGATCTACCTCTATCAATCATGACGTAAACGAGTCCTCACATGTGAAGCTTCTTCATCAACTGACTTTTATAAAAAACAAATATATGACATATTTATTACAGATGATATAGAATATATCAGTTTAGTTCTTATCTTTAGTATATTAACAAACAAAGATACATTTAAATTAGTTCAATCAATACCTATTTAATTCAGAATTACTAGTACTGTACAGTGTTTAACAGCACACCTTGGTTGGTTCCTCTCCAGTCAACAGCAGGGCCACCACAGGCTGATGCCTCCCATGTCATATTGAAGTAAGTAGGGTCACAGAATGGAAGAGTCAATGGACGGGTATAGAGAAGCATTAACACTGCAAATTTTAAGAAATATATGATATACATTACAGAAGAAAAATTGGTCTTCTATGGCTTCTTTATTGATAATGTATGGATGAATGTAACAAAATATGACATTAAAAGCACATCATTAACAAAGAAAATCTGATGTTTTTAATTGGGATGCCAGGGAAACTAACTGCACTTACCCTACTGCAAAATTAACAAATCAATATGTTTAACATCAGGAACAAAATAACATAAAAACACTTGTACTCAAGAGTCATCCATCATGAAACTGACACAACAGTACCATCGAGTGCATAATGACATACTTAACTGAGACGACACTGATGCTTGAAAAAGGACAGAGAAAAGCAGAAAACTTGGTGGATGGATACCAACATGGAAGAAGATGCAATGTAATGACAAAAATGGAACGATATCATTATAGATTGAAAAAAGCAGTTAGCAAATGTCCATTTGGCCACCATGAATTAAAAATAATGAACTAAATCACACAACATGTAGCTGCTCTGTATACTGGCTCAGGATATGAGTACCTAGCAAAAGGTATTTTCACAGACTATGTTAATTACAAAGTGAAATTCTTATGATTATTCAGTTCCAAATATAAAATCAGCTAATACATAATGCAATGTTAGTTGTTAAAGATTGTTTAAGTTAACTGGAATTTCATCTTCTGCCAGAATTTAGGAAGGTAAATTTATTTTGACTTGTAATCAGTCCTTGAGCAAACTGGATTTTTGCCTACACAGAGCTAATAAATCTATCACAGATTCTATTATACTTTAAGACCCACTACAACTCAACTATTGCATTTCTTCTCATTACTAATGTCACATATATTTATTCACTTCTTTACATTAGCATACTGTTACAAATAAACAAAAAATGTTTTTTTCCTTTTATTATATACACCTCCCACCAATATAACAATTACACAAAAAATTAAGCTTAAATTCAGCCTTCTTTATAGAGTAACATTAAACATAGTCTGGAAAAGAGAGTAAATCTATAACTCATCCCTAAATGTTTAATCTGTATGCAAGGAGCACTAGCCTGTGAAACTGTGTTCATATCAGAATGTAAAATACCTCATCCACATTGATGTTACTTAGTTAGGCAAAGCTCCATAGCACTACTATGATCACTGCAGTGCATATAATTTAGATTTATCTCTTTGGGGATTCTGTTCCACCCCCTGCTAGCTAATATGTTCACCATGTTTAATGATGCACAAAATTTTCCTGAGTAGAGGTTATTTATCTTTATCAGGGACTGTATCTTTGCCGCCTGTCAGACAGTAGGCCAAAGTACTGTTTCAGTACTACATATATCTACATTCTTAGAAAAGCATGAAAAAGTTATTAAAAGGAATATATGTAATAAACTCAAAATGACTGTTATAGCTGTATATGCAATAACAGAGATAAGACAAAGGTGTGCTGAAGCTTCAGCTGCTGCCTACTGAAGTTTTAAATGTGAAGAACTTTGCTTATCACTCAACGTGAAGGGTGGAAGTCATTCGGTACTGTCATTTAGTGTCAGTTGACAATTAGTATGTATAAGAAAGATTTACAAAATTAAAAGAAATTTGTAATTGACAACTTATTCAAAGTTATACTTTATCTAAACAATGTTTAATAATTTCAGGTAATCAATAAATTATATAATCAACAATAACCATCTTTACAAGGCAATTAACAATGTCCCAATTTAAGCATAAAGACAGCTGCTTCAAGTACATTTAATACTCTTTGTTAAAAAGGAAAGGAGGGAGAGTTGTGGGCGGCAGCACCAACCTGTGGTTTGGGGTGTAATTGCAGGTACCACTGACACACTTAAGATTCCCCCTAAGCATGCATGTGTCACACTATCTATCTATCTATCTATCTATCTATCTATCTATCTGTAGTCATGATGTCAGTATAATACATAAAATAATAATTGTTACTATTATAGTAATAATCCCATCTATCCATTACTTTTCTATTTTTGCCACTTGGTAGCAGTTAGCTACAGTAGATCATGGCAGCATTAGGTAGTTCACAGCCTACACACACTCACACTGGTCAAACTGATAAAAATTTCAGCTAAAGTAATATGACTTGAGAACAAAAATGTATAAGACATAAAAATGGCATAAGTGCAAATTAAAGTAAACAAA
>NW_024380489.1:0-82152 GCF_016835505.1 Polypterus senegalus | reverse complement strand
AACAGAAATCCCAGTGTCCGTTACGCACCTTCAACATTAAGAGCGGTTTGTAGTTTTTCTCTTTTGTTATAATTAAACTAAACTACTATATATTGTTATGGCCTATCAACATATGTGTGCGCTGTTTGAACTTATTAAACGCTTTACTAAACTGCAACAGCTCTTCAAGTATTGCTTCAATGATGAGTAAGAAGGCCAACAGTGAACGATATAAAGCGGGATGCTGAAATAATTGAAAAATGTGTTGAAAATGGAAACGTTAACGTTGGTAACGTTATTCTGTATTAATGTTAATGGTCTTCTGCATTATAATTTTCTTCATATATTCTGTTATGTCAGGTTGTGTTAATATATTGTGGTGTGCAGGAAGATTGTGATGCTCTGTATGGGGGCAGAAAGGGCGGAGATAAACTGATCGGGAGGGAAAGCTTTCTATGATTGTTTAGGAGGTGATCTCTGTAAGCCAAATAACGGAGTGTAAGACAGGACACCGCTTGTTAGGGAATGAAGACTCCACGTAAAATGTAGAAAACTACAGGACCTTGGAGTTATATTTGCTTATTACGCCAGTCCTTACAATATTATATAAATTAATTTATTTTGTTAATATAGTTTTTTAAGACTGTTAGTTACACTAATCTCCTGTGTCATTTTAAAGTATCTGTTCTGTTATCCGTCTTTGCTCTTATTCGTCACAGCTTCAATCCTGACCTCTGACTGAAAATCGAGGTTTTACTGCACCTTATAAACCTGATGTTTCAAGTTCAGAGGTTTGGCTGCTGAAGTCCATCCTGGTGAGACTGGTGCAAGTCATGAAACAGCTCAGGATGAGATCCTCAAGATGGCCCACAAACAACTGAGTTCTCTCCTCACAGCCAGCTGAGTTTCTTTCTGCTCTGATTAGTTTCTCTTTGAGTTTCTAAGGCAGTGGGAGGCCAACTATAGCCTGCTGACTAGAAATGTCCACTGGCAGGGCTGCGAGCGTCACGTGAGCTACGTGTAGAAATGTCTGACATTCGGACCCTCCTGAGGTGTTCTTAACAAGATGATGTTACCGTTGGCTGATGTAAGCGTAGTAAGTGAGCACACAATGTCATCCTAAACGTAATTCAATAGAAGGTCTGACACGTCAATAGACACACTCTGTACTGCTGACACTTACACGCTGAGTGTGCTTAGCTGCTCGTCTGCCTTTGTGGTGTTTGTCCATTTTTAAAGAATCAGAGTTTGCATTTGGCTGATCTCAGGGCTGTTTAAGAGACACATTATTGTCACATGTCAATCTGTATTGTACTCCAGAGTTAAGTCTACGATTCTTACAATAAGTTCAGCTCAGAAATGTCAATATACTATTCCTGTGTAGATTTTCTGTTTGTAATGATATAACTCATCAGGCTCTTCATTAGTGATTAGACATCATGTTATTTAGTGGAGCAGTAAGGACATTTTGAATGTCAAACCCCTGAGTGATAATCCCACCAAATGTATGATTATTACAAAGACTCTGAGCTTTCATATTTGGTAAAACCCTAACAAGTCCAGCAGGAGTGTAAAGAACTTACTAGAAGTGTAAGTCTGACCATCTAAGCCAAATTTCAAATCCCCAATCACTACTACACAACCTCAATGTACAGTAAGTTCAGATAAAGACACTTAACTTCAGTCCACCATTTGGTGTTTCTTCTGATAAAGGACTAGTGTCACATCGGCTCTGCCAGGTCTCAGTAAGTGACACAAATGTGGCCGAGTCCTCGCTGGAATATTAAAAGAGCTCGGCTCACAGGTGAACACACGTTTATAAACCAACATCTCAAACAACAATGAAGTCTATGAAGTGGCCTGATATTTTTCAATTTAATATAAATCAGGTCACCAATATCGGCATCTAATTTTTTATCAGTTTATGTTTTCTGTTGTTTGGCTATCACTTGATTTGGATTGATTTACATAAATCAGTTCTTCAGATGTCCCTGAAAGCAGACATGTAATTGTAGGACAGACTGGCACTGCTTGGTCAGAAATCTTTTCTTAAGCTGCCACCGCCTGCCCCTCTTCTATTGACTCGTAACTTCAGCTCAGATGTCAGTTCACTTCACCAGGACTCTCCTTGACAGTTTTGGGTCTTATCTGATCAGTCTGATCAACCACAGCAAATGACACCCAGCTATGTCTCAGTATGTCACTCTTTATCACTTTGTGACTGAAGAAGGAGCCAAAACTCAACTTGATGGACAACACTTAGCAGGAATTAGCAGTAAAAAGGTTGGATTTCTATTCATCCAAGACACCTACAGCAGAATCGTTTGTGTATTTCAGTATCTTATCGTCCTCACATGTCCAGCTCAGGATATCAAATGGTCTTGTAGATCCTATAATTACTGACATGACGTGTTTAAATCCTCATGGCCTTTCACCAGTTTCTTTACTTTACAATCAAGTTTGTTTTTATTATTTTTTGCTGTTGTGTGAACTTCACATTTCCCAGTTTGTCGATGTGATGTCTTCTAAACGTCAAGAACTAACTCACATACCATTGTGCCTTCAAACTGTCTTCTCTATTTGATGTTCTCTTCAAGCCCAAACTCAATCTTACATCAATTAAATTAAACCATTCTTTTAATCTTTATTGTCATTTATGTTTATTAAATCAAATCTAAGTTGTGCCATAAAATGTCAAACAAATGTAATGTGAAAATATCAGGACTTAGAAAGAGAACAAGAAATCACAAAGTGAACGTGAATTGTGATCTGACCACGCGTGTCCTCTTGTGTGTCCAAACAGAAACAGCTGGGGCGACACTGAATGACATTAAGAGGAGACTTGAGGAGAGACAGAAGACACTGAAGGAGACGAGGAGGATGATGAACAAGATGAAGGTGAGTGGAATAGGAAGACAACACTTCATATCAAAGAGGGGAGAAATAAATGAGAACCTGAAGAGCAGCAGAGCTTCACTGGTGATGATGAGTAGGGACACGAGAAGGAGAGTTAGAGAAGACGTGTTGTGGTGGCCTTCATGGCCTTTCACAGTTGACAGAATCCTAGGTGTTATTCAGTGGAGACTCAGACAGCATAACCCTAAAGTCCTCTGATAATCCATCAGCTGCTTAAAGGGGACTTAACTCTACTGATAGAAACTCACAATGAAGGTCGGCTGATGTTCTGAATTAGATCAGCGGGCACAACGTCCATTAATGGTCTAAGTTTAATTTAAAAATAACATTGTATACAATCAAGTTCAACTTATACAACAAATGACTTTCAATGTCAAAATAAAAAAAATATAAAAAAAAAAATCAGAAAGTTAAAACAGAAATCTAAACAAATAAAAATGCAAAAATAAAAACTATCAAACAGAATTAACACTGCAACCCAGAAAAAGAGAGAAGAGCCAAGAGCCGGGCCAAAATTCCTGATAATTTAGAAAAATAAATAAATAAATAAATAGGCAGAATTTCTTTTTCCCCTGCTATGGCTGCTTATTTTAAAGTTTTATTAATTAGATCTTGCCATATATTATAAAGGTTTTGAACAGATCTTCTAAGTGAGAATTTGTTTTTTTAATGTCAAACATCAGTGACCCAGTGACTTATCATAGGTGGTCTGGGGGTCTTCAAGTTCAGCAGCACAAGTCCATGAGCTCACAATGTGGTAAAGCCAATTACAGTCAATGTGTCCTCCTCCTCTTTAGGTCCCTCTGGTAGCCCACCAACCACAGCTGTTAGTGAGTTAGGAGTGATTGTGACCCCATGACTGTCTGATAAAACATTAAAACATTTTGGCCCTAAATGATGTTACTTTATTGTCCTCCAAAAACATGTGGCCCAGTGAGGCTGGAGCTCGATTGCCACACTCGCAGGTTAGATTCTTCCAAATTTTAAAGGAGATAAATTTGATCAATAAATGAGTCTAAGTCAAATGGTTGAATACTTCGCATATTTGGAGCTGGAGTGTATTCTATGCACGAGTGACTTCCACTCCTTTTCTGACATATTCATTAAAAGGTCCTTTTCCCACCATATCCTAGGACCCTTAAAGGAGAGATTGTTTGAAATGTTATTATATGTTGCTGAGATGCTGTCTGACTCCTCAAGACTGATCAGGATTTCTTCTGGGAAGGAAATGGGTGGGAGGTGTAGAAAATCTGGTTGGTTTTTTGGGTAGATTTTTGTTTTCTGTAACTTCTGTAAACTTTGCTAATAATAGTGGGGCTAACTTAGTGGAAGACAACTTTATTAAATTCCACTGGTTGCCATCAGGGCCTGTTGTTTTCCCTCTTTGGGTTGAGTTTACAACATCCAGTAATTCTGAGAGTGTCTGAGGTTTGTTCAGTTCCTCTTCACTAAGAGTGTCCATCTGTTGTGTTTGTATTACATCAAAGAACTCCTCAGACTGTGTCTCATCTTTCTTAAACTGAGTAGAATATAAAGACTTATAGTACTTGCTAAATGTGTGAGTTATATTTTTAGGCTTTATTACTTTATCTCCAGTTGTGCTGAAAATTTCTGTTAATGTGTTGCAAACTTCCTGCTTGTGGATTGCTGAGCTATGATCTTATTAGCTTTCTCTCCATGTTCATCGTAAAGATGTTGTAATTTAAAGATGAGTTGTTCAGGTTCTTTTGTTATATTTTGTTACATTCTGATCGGAGAGCATGTCTTGTCCTTTAAAATACTTCATTTGGAGAGATGGGATATTCTTGATTTTTTCTGGAGATTGTAAAGGTCTTCTCTTGTTCATTCTGGTATTTCTCAGTTTAATTAGACTCCACAACTTATGGATCTCCAGTGTTTGACTTAATGCAGACTTTACATAACATAAATCTCCAGATGTTTTACTTAAGCTTTAATATTTTATCACAAAGGGTAGTAAGGTTGTCTAGTGGTGGCATCTGCTGAATCTCAGATCCACTTTCCTCCATTCATTTTCCATGTGCTGTTAACCCCTTCTTCCAGTGTCTCAGTGGGTTTCTTCCAGTTATTCCAGATCTTCGACCACATCCTCATATTTCAGTTTGATTACTTGGCAGTAACGCCAAATTGTCTTCCATTGTGATCACTAGTGTAGCTCTGACCCTGTAATGAGCTGGCAGACTGTCTATGGTAGCACTCTCTCCGATGCCCAGTTCTGCCAGGATTCATTTATGTGAAAGTTCTCATCCAGCAGAGTCAGAACTCTTCACACACATTTCTGTGCCCAGGCAGACCAAACTTATCCAACCTAATTTTTTAACACAGACTCACATTAAACAGACCAACACCATCGAGTGTTCTAAAGTACTAAACACAGCTGGTCCAGACCAGTGGGGTGTGTCTTTAGTTCAAAGAAAGTAGGCAGGGCACAATCTGTCACTCAAAACTGTGTAGTCCTATCCAGACACAGAGTTAACAGCTGAAGAAGTACAAATGAAGGAGAGTCAACCTCAAAGACCGACCTCACATCAGTTTATGGCAGCATTTCTCAACCTTTATGTATCTGGGACCCAAGTTTTCATAACAGTTTTAATCGCGCCCCCTAATAAAATTTTATCCTATATTTTTTGCTACCGATACACTGCTACAAGTTTAAAATTTCCCAGCGAATAACAAAATTACACCACATATGGCAAAATTTGTGCCCCTTTTTTTACTTTGGGATGCGCCCCAGAGTTTGAGAAACGCTGTTTTCTGGTTCCACGCTCCTCTGCTTTTGTTGTTTCCTCATAGAATTCCAGCTTATTACTGATGCATAAAATGCCCTCTCTACAACCAGTCTGACTGTGACATTTATCAGCCAGGAATCCTTCCACTAGATGTTGTTCAAAGTCTTGTTTCATGTCTTTTTTGTTTATGTTAATGTTGATTTCGTTGAGTATGTGCTTTATTCTTTGTATTTGATTTTATCTATAAGTTGCCTTTGTTATGTTCCATGTGGTTTGTGTGTGGCTCACCAAGTGGTGGACCCTCTGCCAATCAACTTACCTTTCTGGTTTTGTGATTTTCTGGATTTTTCAGCCTATGCTTTCATTCTCAGCCTCTCTGTTTAGATTCTGTTTGTTTTGGATTGCTTTGTTTGGCTCAAAAGAGTGTCAGTGTATTTGAAATACAAGTTTATGAAGAATAAATCTTTAATTATTTAAAGAATCTATTAGGGCCATTTTCTATCTATCTATCTATCTATCTATCTATCTATCTATCTATCTATCTATCTATCTATCTATCTATCTATCTATCTAATTTTCTCAGTATGTGTGGCATAGGCTGAACTTCTAATCACTTTGTCACTACTGCTCCTCAGCTTTGTACCTAAGTCTTTAAATTGTTCTGCAGTACTGGTGGTCTGATCCATCCTTTTTAATTGTTCACCTAGAACTGGACACATGTGGCAATGACAACTTGATCCTTCCTTCCGTACTCCAGCCAGGAGCCTTTCCACCCAACCAGGGAGGTTTTCCACATGTGCACCAAACGACTCATGATTCTCTCTGTATCTTGTGTAAAGCTTCATCTGAATTCCCTAATAATAAATCTCATATTATAATTTCTTCCCCATTCTTTTGGCTGGTTAGGAGATGACCTTTTAGGTCTTCACATCCTTGCTTTCTTCGCAGAGTTATGTGAGTCACTATCCAGATGTGCAAAGACCTAAAAACAGCAGAACACCTCCAGCTTTGGGGTTGGTGATCCTGGACAGCAGGCACCTTTTACCTCATATATACTCCCCACATACAAGTAGTAACACACAGCCAGGTGTCATCATATAAGTATGAGTCATAGTTACAAAAGCAAATTCATTAGTAATAATGACAAGTTTCTAAATGAAGAAGAAATACATTAAACATGAAAATAAAGACACAACTCTGAGATTTACAATGAAAAGAGATGGAAGAAGGTAAATATGCAAAGAGTTCATGAAATTAAAGGAAGTCTGAAGCCCGTGACCAACACCTAGACCCTCTTGTTTAATATCTCCATCTCACTGGTCTGACATGGTGACTTCTGACACCCCAAACTAGAATACAACTGATATACACAAGTCTCTGGTCCAGCAATTGATTTATTTTAACACAACTACCATCTAACACACCAGTTAACTCCTCTTTAAAAATATTTCTTCTTCTTCTTCTTCTTCTGCTTCTTCTTCTTTATTCCCAGTGTGTGTTTTCCTACTCCACTCCTAACCTCAGGCTGAGCAGGAGATGCCATTTTTAAAGGCAGACTTTTAAATAAATTATCAGGTTAAATGGAGTCCTCACAAGACAATAGCGGTGTCCCCAGCAACTCCTGCCAATGGCTCACAAGATTCTTCACAAGGAAGCATTTTATGACTGTGTATCTCATAAAGTTCTGCAGTTTCCTTAATAGCAGCATCAGCAGAGTGATGATGTTACTCGGCGTAATGGAGGGAACATATTGTTTTGGAGTCAGTCTGCAACTGACCTTCCATCTGCAGATAAAGTACCTCCAGTCACTCCAGCCAATTCAAACTGTCCTTCACTACATCCAAATAGCAACAAATGTGACTCCTGATTGGTTATTCTTATCAGCTCACTTGATTCTAAATCTTTATCCTATTTATTCAGATGTCTGTGGTAAGAGAGGTGGAAGAAAATAAGAAGAGCTTCACTGCTCTGATACGGTGCATTGAGGAAACACACAGGAAACTGACTGAGAGGATCGAAGAACAAGAAAAGAGAGAAATGAGAAAGCTGAAGGAGTCATGGAGCATCTGGAGAAGGAGATTGAGGAACTGAAGAGGAGAGAAGCTGAGCTGAAGGAGCTTTCAGAGACCAAGGACCATCTCCACTTCCTGCAGGTGAGAGCGACACTTCACAGGTAGTCTGAGCAGATTGGGGTGTGTGGGACTAGAGAACATTTAGAGAGAAATTTAAAAGATCTGAGGAGTTTGAACAACATGAGAAGAACAGGCCATTCAGCCCAACACAGATCATCTTTTCATATTTCCTTATCATTTCAAATATTCTTTTACAAATATCTCAAAATTGTTTACATGACAGACAGATGAATCTACAGCTGTCTGTTTGAAAAAGTGAATTTATTATGAAGTGTAAAAGATGACATTTAATAAAGGATGGTGCCAACTCTTTTCCAAGGCCACCATCTGATGTCTCCATCCGTTAACTGATGAGATTCAAATCCTTCAGCATTTCCTCACAGCTCAGACCCCACATTCCAGTCTCGTCTCTCATCTTTCATCTTTCTTGTGTGCTTCTCTCACAATTCACACAATAATCCTTATGTCAACTGTGTTTCACAGACATTATAGATTTTTTCTTCTTCATTTACAGCCCCACACATTGTGGTCGCTACATATCTCAGCGTACCGTAGCTTTCTCTACTTTTTAGGGTTGATGATAATGAAGACACAAAGGCTTCCAGGATTTCCTCACAAGTCACACTTGTGTGCTGCAGACCTTCAATTGAATAAAAATTTTAAAGAGTTTTCTCCCTACATGTGTTAGTTTTACATTTAATTTAATTTATTTAAGTCTGTCTCAGAACCATAAAAGCTAAATGCCTTGTTTTGTGTGCCAAGTCAATTCTGGACCCACTTGCCCCTTCAGTCCATTTATCTTGACTCTCCTCTCATGGAGTCCTGTGTGAAAAGCTCATTGATAGTTAAGGTGGTTAATCTCTGATGCTCCACTACACTCCACCAAATATTCTCTCCTAAATAACCAACAAGTCAATGACAGGCTTTCTCACCATCTAAACCCACGCTGACTGCACACCACACTGATCCATAATTCAGAAGAGCCCCTCTTATCAGCATTACTTACCTTTTAATGTCTCTTTTCTGAAATCTCGTCCCCTCTTCTCTCCTGATCCAGACTTTCGCCTCTCGCTGTGTCCTTCCTGCTGATGGAGACTCGCAATTTCACTAGAATCGCTGATTTCTCATCTGAGGACCTGAGAAAGGAGCTGTCAGGTCTGACAAAGAGTCTGGAGAAGATCAGCCAGTGTGAGATCATGACAAGGAGTCCATCAGGTACAACGTCTGGTGACATTGTGTTTTTATTGAAGTCCATTAGGAGGACCAGAGTGACAATAAGAGGACACTGAAGAAGGCCTGCTCTTTAACATTTATCTGCCATCCTTTGCTGTTTATTATTTTTTACTATATAGCGCCTTTCACAGTCATTAGCTGAGTGATAACAAACTCTCTAAATAATCAGCTTTGTTTAATCAGATGTTTTAGAATTTTAACTTGAAACGTTACACTCCTGATACTTTTTCCATATACTCTCCTAAAAGTCCTTTTTTCACTTAACTTTGAGATTCTTTTCATTTCCTTTGCTTTGCTCACCTTAAGATTAATGAACAGAAATGTGTTTTAAATGGCTAAGCCGGCTCAAAGCACAAATGAATTGTTTATTTCAGAACAGAGAAGACGTTAATGGACTCAAATTGAGCTCAGCGTCAGTGCTTTATAACATCAGAACATCTCAATCTGCTCCTGCTGTCTTCGCTGTCCATTACATTCTGCTGGATGGAGTCCACGTTAAAAGTTCTCGTTCATCCATTTTCAGCTGTGCTCCCCTGCTCTCGTGTTTTATATTCCTGCTGTTGTTTGCTCAGATGTCGTGTCTCCCACCAACATTTAAAAGGAGTTTACACGCCATAAGCATTTGATTTGATTTATTTTAGTGGTGAAGATAATCAAATTGTAGGACTGCGTCAGAACTCTGAGTACTTGAGGACCACCTGAACATTTCAGTGAGTGCAGCCTCAGAGTAAAACACACTTTATAAATTATGAATTACGTGCGTTTACACATAAAGACAGCGATTTGTTTAAACACAAACTAAGTTGAAGCAGCCAAGGGCACAGGGTCCATCCCGGCCATCCATCACATTAGACATATTCTGTATGTGTGTATTGTGAAGATAAGCAGAGAGAGTGGGCACAAAGAGCTGGGGTACCACCCTGAAATACCCCGTTTAATGATGAAGATGAGATAAAAGCACAAAGATGGAGCACAATGATGACGTCTGCTGCAATCAAAGGCTGTCAAGTTAAAGTCACTTGTGAGTCGGAGCTCCGTCTTCCTCAGTCACCGATCTGTAATGAAAACCCACTTCTGGTGACATTTTATAGTGGTGTCACTGAAGAGGCGGAGCTTAATTAGTGGGCTGTGGAAGTGACGTAGGCTCGTCTTGTGGCCTGTGAACTCATTGAAGTGATGACAGAATACAGAATATTTATGACATTGTATGTCAGGATAAAAACAAACCCATGGAGTTCAAGAGACCCTCTGTAGAATCTGTGATCAAATTTTGGTGAGGACATGATCAGCACAAAGAGATAAAGCAATTTGTAAAGCTTTGAGTGGTTCCAGGAGTACAGCGGCCTCAAGAATTGGGAAAGGGAAGAAGTTTGGAACCTCCAGGACTTTTTTAGAGATGGCCAGTCTGAGTAACTGGGAAGTAAGGGCCTTAGCCAGGAGGAGACCAAAACCTAATGGTCACTACAACAGAACTTCAGAAGTCCTCTGCTGAGATGAGAGAAACTTTAGGAAGGACAGCCATCTCAGCAGCTCTCCACAAATCAAGTGTTTATGGTAGAGCGGCCAGGGAGAAGATACTCTCAAGTAAAAGACAAATGACAGCCTGAGAGCATCAAGGGAAAGATTCAAAGATCTGCTGAGGCAAACATAGAACTCTTTAGACAGAAGACCAAGCAGAATGTCTGAGAGGACCAGGCGCTGCTCACCACCTGCCTAATGCCATCTCTACAGTGAAGATGGTGGTGACAGAATCAGGCTATGGGGACAGTGACAGGTCAGAATTGAGAGGAGGAGAAGTGCAGTCAAATACAGAGAGGACCTGAAAGAAAACCTGTGAACTCTTACTGGGCGATGGATCAACGACCTGAAGACTACAGCCAAGACAACTCTGGAGTGTCTTTGTGACAAGTCTGAGTGTCATTGATTGACTAGACTGAGACCCCACAGAACTGGAGAGACCTGAAGATGGCAGTTCACAGATGCTTACCTTGAAATCTAATGGAGTTTGAGAGGATCTGCTAGGAAGAATAGGATCAACTGACCAAATCCAGGAAGTCAAAGGCTTGTAGTGACACTTAGTCATGAAGACGACCAGTGTCTGAATTCTTCTAGGAAGGAGACGTTTCAGTTTTGATTTGTAATAAATGTGCAGACCTTTCTGAAGACCTGCGCTCACTTTGTCATTATGGGTTACTGAGTGTAGACTGATGAGCACAAAAGGCACATTAATCCGTTTAAAATTAAATCAACAACACAGTAAAGTGTGCAGAAAGTGAGGGGGTCTCAATACTCTCTGACTCCCTGTATATTTATTATTAATATGAATATTCAGATCTACATTTGTCCTAATTTGCCAGCCCTTGTATATTTTATAAATGTTTTATTTGAACTCCTCTGCATTTGTAATTCTTCTTTAAAAACTAAACTAAGATCCCACAATGCCATCTTCACAGTTTCCATTCTTCTTGTCTTTTCTTTTTATTTTCAGCTCATGAAGGTCCAGTTTTCGTCCTCCAGCCTCCTGAACCTCAGAGCAGAGACGACTTTTAAAATGTGAGTTTGTGCTTTGACTGAATCATCATCACAATGATCATCACAATAAAAATCATTGAAGTTTTAATAGAGCAGGACAGGCTTAGGATATGAAAGTCTGAGTGTTGTGTGACTGAGGGGCTGAGAGTGATGGGGGTCCTGTGACTGGTGCATTATGGGATGGAGAGACACTGGCATGGAATCACCAAAGCCGCCTGTTGAACCCGAGTCTTGATGTGTCCAGAAATGTATTAAAATTGAAAAAGAAAATCCACTTCATGGGGTGCACTTACTTTTCCACACGATTGTATAAACAGACACATTATTAGTTTACAAATGAAGCACAATTGTATGTGAAATAAGTTAAAGCTGACAAAAGTCCTCGTCATCCTCCATTCTTTACTCCACAGTGCAGACACTTTGCTTTGAGTTCTCGACTTCAAAAATTTTAAACATTTAAAACAAATTAAAATGGCAGTGAAAATTATTGGGGTCCTTTGAAGTTCAAAGATCTCACTGGACTATCGTGACATTTCAAGCTGACTGATTCCTCTAATGAGTGTCACTGGGGTCTTCAGTCACTCAGTCAAGTCTTCACTCTGCTGTGTTGTGTCCTTGTGTGCCTCACACTGAATGAGGACAAGAGAAGAGAAGGAGATGAAAAGGTCACAGCCAAGGGTGGTCAAGGTGAAGACTACACGACCACCTCCAAAGAGCTTCATGATCCAGTGAGCACAGCTGATAATACTCTCAAGACATTTGAGGGTCCGCAGGACTGCAGCCTGCCTTCCTAATGAGACCACCAGAATAAAGCTGAGCTCTAATTGAACAGAAGGAGAGTTTAAATGGTGGAGAAAATGCAGTGTGGTGTGGTGGTGAAGACTTTGCACTTCAAACTCTGAGGTTGTGGGTTCAAATCCCACTCCTGACACCCCTGTGTGACCTCAACAAGTCACTTCACCTGCCTGGGCTCTGATTGGACAAAGAAAAGAAAAGAAAAGGAAACAATGGAATCTGAGATGATGGGAGTCACCTTGGATAAGAATTACAGTCAAATAATAATAAGAAATGACAGGAAACACACGAAACAAAGAGAGAGACAATGATGGATGGAAATGCACTATATAATAGATTGATAAAAAATAAATGCTGATTGCAGGCTTTATTGAAATAATTTATGTGTTTGTGAAGTGTGACAGTGGATTGATTATAAATTAAAGAGGTGGACTGTGACAATAAAACATGTCATTTAGTAAAGCCAGCGGTCAGAGTGGACAGTCCATCAGAACTGTGACCTCAATGGTGACCTTATGTTGTTAATCATAATTTCTGATGACTGAGATGACTTTCAAATGACTGACTTGCCTGCCCTTCACTTTGTTGTCTGTTGTTGTCTTTTTATGATTTTATTATTCCCACAGATTCTTTCCAATCAGATGAGCTCTATACTATTTGAGTCTCCTCAGCGCAGCTCCTGATTGGTTCTTGTTAATTGTCTGTGTTGTGCTCCGCCCCAGTCCCGTTACACACTCCCAGATTTCCTCACTCGTTTCTTTTCTCTCCTTTCAGACTTCTGTCCCTCACACTGGACATCAACACGGCACACAGAGACCTCCGTCTGTCTGAAGGGAACAAGAAGGTGACACAGGAGAGGACAAATACTGAATATCCTGATCATCCTGACACATCTGAGTGCTGGGAACAAGTTCTGTGCAGAGAGGCTCTGACTGGGACTCGCTTTACTGGGAGGTGGAGTGCAGTGGACACTTCATGATGATTGGAGTCGCATATAAAGGACTGAGAAGGAAAGGAGGTAGCAGGGAGTGCTGCCTTGGATACAACAACAAGTCCTGGTGTTTGGAGTGGTTTCATTCCCAGTATTCTGTGTGGCACAATAAACAGCAGACTGAAATCGGCGCCCCCTACAGCCCCAGAATAGGTGTGTATCTGGACTGGCCTGCTGGCTCTCTGTCATTTTATAGCGTCTCACACACAATGACCCTCCTGCACAGGTTCAACACCTCCTTCACTGAGCCCCTCTATCCAGGGTTTTATGTTGATCCTGACTACAGTGTAACAATCTGCCATCTAACACCATGTGACCACTGACCAGAACCCTTCACCGGTCACTTGATGTCCCCACAAGCTCAGGTGTCTTTGTATTTGCAGTTTGGGGTCTAAATTAATTTTCCACTATAGGTGGGGTGGCAGCACCTCTGTGAGTGAATTTGTGGATGAGAATGCGGGGCGAGTGCGGCTGTCAGGGTCTCCATTATTATTGGGTCTGAGTAGCCAATCAGGTCTGTGTGTCATAATGAGGGGCGGTGACATCTCAGACCTACAAATACCAGTCTGACCAGCAGGAGTCACTGTTGATTCACAGCCACATTTCTTTCAGGCTGACACCCCAACTGCTGTGTCCTCTGAGTGTCACTGAATGTCACCTGTCAGTCAGTCTATATAGCGTCTTTCAGTTGTGCTGCTCCAGCAGGACCACATGCCTGTCTCAGTATCCAGAGCCTCATTCCAGTGACTATTTAGGAGCACAGAGTGACAGAAGTGACTGGAGTACTGGCCTCTGAACAGACATTGTCTGCCCCTCTATTAGTTACTCTGGTGTTCTGTCACCTCTGAATGAATTCACTGTGAATGTCTAAAGACGAGGACTCACCTCTCAGTCACATGTCAGCCATACTGATGGAGTTTGGTGTTTAACTGAGTCACTTGGTGTCACGTTAGACATTAAACTGCACCTCCTCCTTTTGTTCTCACTGTCACCCAAACTCAAGGACACAAGTCAGCTGACTGACTTCACCTTCAATGTTGGTGATCAAAGTGACAATCAGATGTGACACTTGGGGACACTTTTATCTTTCCACTGACACACACATTCCCAGGATTCATTTACAATTCCCTTAGGAGCCCTCAAGGAGCGGCGTGTCACCTGACATCAGTCTGTGTAAAAGCCAATGAAGGCCCAGGCTGACAGCCCCCACTGTGTATTACAAGCCTCACCAGCAGATGGCGACTATGACTTCTAAATCTGTCATCTTCATGGAGCCTGAGGGGTTAAAAGGAAGAGGAGAAGGTGAATAAAGAGTGAGGGGTGAGGATGATAGAGAAGAGAGTCAGGGTGATAAAGGGTGAGATGAGTGACCTGAGACAGAGTGAGTCAGACGAGTGTGTCACTTGTGTGTTTGTCAGTTTTGTTCCTCCACCTGATTTTCTCCTCTTTGACTCGTCACACGCTGATGGCCGTCCTGTGATCACAGATTGTATTCCTCGTTGATCAAATCCGTATCTCGATGTGTGACTGACGTCTGATTCTTTAGGCACTCGCTCATCAGACAGGTTGTCACCCGATGAGCTCTTCACTGCTGACCTCAGCCCTGCTGCCCTCTTCTCTCTCCTGTCAACTCGGCCATTGCGTCAGTCCCCGTTGTGTGACCTCCTAAAGCCACTGGTCTGTCTGGTCACTCAGGTCCTCATCACAGCTGCACACTGGCAGTCATTCAAACTCTACAGGCTGACAGCCATGTTGTCCTGTCGTCTGATGTTTGTGTTGGTTGAGGTCATCTCCTGCTGACCTTGGGGCTTTTAGAGCTCAGGATTAATGAAATGGAAATGTCAGTCAGCAGGGTGGGCAGGTGGGCACATTCAGGGCAAAATGTCACTTAAAAGTCGATGAGCACACTGGACACATCGCCAGTCACTGATAATCGACTCCACGTCAGCTCCTGTGGCCCTCATCATGTGCTGTCAACTCAGACGCTGGTCATGTGACTTGCACCTTAGTGACATTCCTGTGACTTTCAGGGCTGCGACATCAGCTGATTCTTCTGGAGCCAAACTGCTCCCTCTTGTGGCCTCTCTGCATATTAAACACACGAGAAGTTAGGATGTGAAGTGTTTGGTGAGATCAAAAAATATTCTGAATATTGACATGACCTTGAAGGACAGTTTGGTTTAATAATAATTAATGTGTAAAAGAATACTTATTTTAGATTAATCTTTAGTTAATTATGATTAGGTGTTACATTCACAGAGATAAATGGCCTGTTAATGCTTCACAGTTTGTAAAATTTTAATTGCTAATTAATCTAAAAAGATCAAAACACACAAAATAAAATATGGACGACTGTTATTTGTCAAATCTGTTCATTGGGTAACTTTTAATTTGTAAATTCCTCTGATCATATCTCATATTTTAAATGTTCTGATGATATGAAGACTTCTTGTTTATGATTAATCCTCTTTAATAAAAGAAAAAGTGTCTGTGTGTCTGTCTGTGTATCTGTCCAGTCACTTTGTCTCTGTCTTTCCAACAGATGGCGTCTCACAAACATTAGCACAGCTTTTATGACTCCCATGCTAATCAATATCATCGAGTTACAGAGCCGCAGCACCAGATGTCACCTCTGATATCGGCCAGCAGTTTAATGACAGAATGTGTGTTAGGGTGAGTGTGATTAGTGGGCACAATACCAGCCTCTAAACCTCCCTGCTGGCACACAACTGCTGGTCCAGACCTGTGAGAGTTTGTTGTGCTTCAGTTCTGCCAATAGAATGGCATATAACAGAGACATAAGCATTGCATTTGTCACTCCAACAGATGGCACATCACAAACATTTGTATTAATGCACTGCACTACTATAAACATTTGTGATACACCATCTGTTGGAATGATAATTGCGATTCATTTTATTACTACATGCATTTCAGAATACATTCCACAGATGGTGCACTGCAGACATTAACACTGAGATCTACTTTGATTACTTAGAATTCAACCCATCTTAGACATGCAGCACAGCTAGTTTTGTAATAAAGAGCAAAAGAATATAAAAATATATATACAATTTTAAAGAAAATTGAGAAGGCAGCAAAAATATAGTGATGTCTTTTAATGTCTTATTCTTCCGTTCTCAGCAATGAAACTAATTATTGAGACAGATGAGCGTTGCTCCAGTCTGAATGTTTGTGTCCTGCTGTGTGTGTTTGTCCCCGTGTGTGTCCATGTGACACATGATAGTCTGCTGTGACGAGGTGAGTGATCCTTGTGGCTCCAGTCTGACCCCACACTTTCCATATCAGCTGCTAATAAACCCTGACATTAAACTTTATTAGATACACTTCCTAAACACTTTTAGTTTTATCCTATCATAATATTCAAGTGATGGCTGCTTGCATTCTGTACGCACTGCTGATATTATATGAGGAGTCAAAGCTGCTGTAATTCTGCTAAGATGTGGATTAGCAATAAGAAGAGACGACTACTTCAGTCACCTCTTGAAGGGCAGCAGCTGATATTCAGACTCGCTTCAATCAACACCAAGTGTGCATCTCTGCAGCCGGAGCCTCCACCCTGGAGCTCCAAAGTAGGTGGCGTTGACTCCACTGGGTGCCAACTGGGAGGAACTTGGAGTTCGAAACTCTAAAGTGGTTTGCAATTGTCCACTATGCCCACTAGATGGGGGTGTACCGTCATGTTAGTCAAACTTAGTCGTAATAATGAGGTATCAAGTCATATAATTATAAAATGATAAGTCATAATAATATAATAATAACGATCAAGTGCCAGTGACCTTCTATTACTATTATCAGACATGGATTTAATTTGGTTCTGCTTCTTTAGCAACATGAGACTCACAGTCAGATTAAATTGATTTAATTAACAAATTTTGGAAATTGTGTTAAGTAGTAAGAAGTCAAGTAAAATGACACCTATTATTGGCTAAGAACTAAGAATATTACAATATGTAAGCTTTCGAGGTAACTCCACCCCTTCATCAGGCGAGATGTAATAAAACAATTATCGCAGATATTTAACGCGATATCTGCGATTATTCATCAACTCAAGTTCTTACAGATTTGCGCCACTCGTCCAGCTCAAGTGCTCCTTCTTTCTCAGCCAACTTTCTCTTCCCAAGCCATCCCATAATAGTCACAGACACTCCTCTGTAGATGTCGCTCTCTCTCGGTGTCTCCATCACTGATGTTCTCCTTTATCGTTTCCGGCGCTCCTTAAATCTCCTGAGTGTCGCACATAACCGTGGACTGTCTCAGCCCGTCTTGTGTTAATGACGGACACTTTGAGATCGCAGCACCGACTGAGCCTCGACTGTAAGCAGACGGCTATTCACGTGAGGCTCACTCCGCTAAGTCTCAGTGTGACACGCGCTTCACGGAGAGCCCGACTGGTTTAGTCCGGTGCTGCCCTTTGAGATCATCGGAACGCGCACTGCAGTGAGGTGGGGGAGAAGGGGAGCGCAGGTTTGGTCCGACGCTGAACGGCACCTTCAGGTTATTACAATTGACGGGCAGGTTATGAGATCGCAGGTGACTTTGACTTCAGTTTGACAGACACAAATACAAACACACGCCATGAACTTCAGAGTGTAACTACGCCGCCACCATTTACATGATTTCATTTGATAGATAGATAGATAGATAGATAGATAGATAGATAGATAGATAGATAGATAGATAGATAGATAGATAGATAGATAGATACTTTTTAATCCCAAAGTGAAATTCACATACTCCAGCAGCAGCATACTGATAAAGAACAATATTAAATTAAAGAACTATAAAAATGCAATTATAACAGACGTTTAAACATGGTCCATGAGGATCCTGGTCCTTCTAAAATCCACCACCTGCTCCTTGGTCTTGCTGGTGTTAAGGTGTAAGTGGTTTGAGTCTCACCATTTAACAAAGTCCTTGATTAGGCTCATATACTCCTCCTCCTGCCTACTCCTGATGCAGCCCACAATAGCAGTGTCATCAGTGTACTTTTGCACGTGGCAGGACTCCGAGTCATATTGGAAGTCCGATGTATGTTGGCTGAACAGGACCGGAGAAAGCACAGTCCCCTGCGGCGCTCCTGTGTTGCTGACCACAATGTCAGACCTGCAGTTTCCGAGATGCACATACTGAGGTCTGTCTGTAAGATAGTCCATGATCCATGCCACCAGGTGTGAATCTGCATCTCTGTCAGCTTGTCCCTAAGGAACAGAGGTTGGATGGTGTTGAAGGCGCTAGAGAAGTCCAGAAACATAATTCTTACAGCACCACTGCCTCTGTCCAGGTGGGAGAGGGATCGGTGTAGCATATAGATGATGGCATCCTCTGCTCCCACCTTCTCTTGGTATGCGAACTGCAGAGGGTCAAGGGCGCGTGGGCCTGTGGCCTCAGGTGGTGAAGCAGCAGTCGCTCCATGGTCATCTTCACATCTGACGTCAGAGCAACAGCCCAGAAGTCATTCAGCTCACCAGGACGTGATATCTTTGGGACTGGGGTGATGCAAGGTGTTTTCCAAAGCCTCAGGACTCTCCCCTGTTCCAGGCTCAGGTTGAAGATGCGCTGTAGTGGACTCCCCAGCTCCAATGCACAAACCTTCAGCAGTCGTGGTGATACTCCATCTGGACCCGCTGCTTTGCTGGCACGAAGTCTCCTCAGCTCTCTGCTCACCTGGGCTGCTGTAATTGTGCGTGGGGATGTCTCATTTATGCTGGTATCAGCAGAAGGATGGTTGGAAGATGCAGTACTCGAGGTGAGAGTGGGTTAGGTGGTCATACCTGTTAAAGAAGTTGTTCATTTGGTTTGCTCTCTTCACGCTCTCTCGATGGTGGCTGTAGTATATTGTAAGTGTGGACTTTGGGGATTGCGTAGTAATGAGGGTTTATGGGTATTGGAGAGCTATTAGGAAGTAGAGACTAATGTATAAAGCTGTGTAACGTGTACTCTGGGAACGATCTTAGTAAAGGACCTGTTGTTACTACTTTGAACCTGTGTCCGTCTTCTTCCTTTTATAATTACAATATTATTACCCATAGATATAACACTGGCGACGTTAATGCAACAAACTTAAAAGTGCACCTCTATTGCTACGCAATGTGTAAAGTACAGTAAGTTTTTTTTTTTTTTCTTTCCTCCAGAGAGGAAAGTGAAAAGCGAAAAGCTGCAACTTTTTTTCTATTTCGTGGTAAAGTTCCTTCGTCATTCACTGAAGATAAGCACAAGGGATAAAATGACAATGATAACGGGACATTTTGGGTCATTTGATGATTCAGTTGAGCAATGGGCTTATACGGAGCGATTTGAGTTTTTGTGAAAACCAACGCCATTGACGATGACTTGAAAGTACCGACATTTCTTAGCGCTATCGGGCAAAGACATTTAGTCTGCTGAGAAGTTTGGTGCAGCCAGGATACCCCGTGACAAGTCATTTAATGATATTGTAAGGATCCTGGAATCACATTTTTCGCCTAAGCCATTATTAATAGCTGAAAGATTTAGGTTTCACAAACGGAACCAGGAAGAAGGCGAGTCTATTGCTCAATATGTAGCGGTGCTCAAGAAACTTACAGAATATTGTGAATTTGGTGCTAATTTGGATGACGCCTTACGTGACAGGCTAGTGTGCGGATTAAGACGTGAGGGCGTTCAGAAGCGGTTACTCACTGAGGCCAACCTCACAGATAGCTGTGTCTATGGAGCTGGCTGCTAAAGTGGCACAGCAGTTAGGGGCAGCTGCTAGAGTACACAGAGTTCAAGCAGACCCAAGCAAACAAAAAGGGGCACCAAACAGTGTTACAGATGTGGAAAGATGGACCACCATCCAGCGAATTGCTGGGCAAAATAACTCGTATGCGTAGCTGTAAAAAAAAGGACACGTGGAGCGTGCATGTAAAGCAAAGAGAAAGAAAAGTACAGACATGGGGAAACTGGGAAAGATAAAAAGGCATCCTGGTCTTGAAAAGAAATCTTTGCACGTGGTACAGGAAGACAATAAAACTGACAGTGAGACTGATTCTGACGCCGAGCTACTAATTCAAACACTGAATAAAAGAAGAGGCTTAGCAGCATAAACCATTACTGCCATGCTGGAAGACCACCCTGTGAAAATGGAGGTGGGTATACTGGAGCAGCTGTCTCCTTAATATCAGAGAAACTGTTTTAAAAAAGTAAATCACCTCCCACTGAAACACCCTAAGATCATAATAAAGACATACACTGTGGAGAGTGTGCCCATGTTGGTTCAGATTGATCTAAATGGGCAAAGAACCAATTTGCCCCTATATATAGTAAAGGGGATTATCCAGCTCTGATGGGCAGATCATGGCTTGAAAAGTACAGTTGGATTGGACCAAGGTGAATGCTGTGTCTGTTGAGCAGTCCAAGTTGAATTTGGTCCTGAGAAAGCACCAAGCTGTCTTCCAGGAGGAACTGGGGATGTGGAAGACGAATGTTCTCTTCGTTCCCTTGTACTAACTCATGTCTGAGAAGTAAGCTTTACAAAACCATGTAATAGCATGCTTTGTTTTAGCAAACAGAAAAATGTTTGTGCAAAGGACTCAAGGTCTGAGCATTCCACACATGAGTCTGCCTTATCACGTTTTCCCTTAGCTTACATCTGAACGCCATAACAAAAGGAGCCAAGAAATCAAGTTGCACAAGGGCGTTGAAGGGGCTAAAGGTTTGTGTATAATAAATGTGTTGACTGTTACATTTTATAATGATATTAAATTACGCATTCTAGGGTATAAAACTGGACCCCACCCAACAGACGGGTTCAGAAGAGCCCTGACGCTGTCATGTATATTTGATTGTCTGCTTTTCTGAAACTCTTCTCACCGTGACTCTGAAAATAAAGCTGCTTTATAACCGCACCTGCTGTCGGGTCTGAGATTTCGTCCACAGTTTTGGCGCCGTGGGGCAGGAGACGCAGACGGCTCCTCGTGCAGGATCGTCCAGATGACCGTGGTGGAGCCGATTCCGGCCGGATCGGGTCCAGCTTCGTAAATGTAGGATTGGCCTGCCTTGGGCGTTTCCTGCGTGGGAGTCCCTGACCTCCTCCTAGCCGATACGAGGCACGACTTGACGGCATTTCCATGCAGGTGGATGGAGTCACGGTGAGTAGATCGGGGGATTCCTGTTAGTTTGACTGGTGTGCTGGAAGTAATATGAATATAGAAGGAAAAGGAATAAAAAGCATATGCAAAATAAAGAATAAGAAACCATACTGTATGGAAAATACATAGGAGGGTTCTAAGGGCACACGGAAAGTGACTTGGGACCCTACGGAAAACGGCACAGTGTGAATGTTAGCTAGTCACCCCTGTGGAAAGGATTAGAAAAGGCGAGTGGCACGCTCCTATAATAATTTGAGGAACGGGGTGAAAGGCGATTTAGAGAATGTGTGTCTAAATAAACGGGAGGTCAAGTTTTCATCCGCTGTCTGGTCATACTCTTGTTTCAACGGGTTGCTAAGGTGACGGAGACAATACCCTGGCAGATTGACGCATACAAACCGTCTGATGAAGGGATCGGGTAAAACCTCCATATCCTGGACTCCACGGGCATATTGATGTAGGATTCTGCTGATGCAAATAACGGACACGAAGTCACCTGAAGCTGTAATCCGGGAATAGGAGCGGACGGCGGGTGGAACGGGGTTTATCGAGGGCTGAGTCACTTTCTGCTGAGATCCTGCCACTCACTATGGGAAAAACAATCAGTAGCCAGTCAAACAGTCCCCAAGAGTCCTAAAACCTAACGTTAGAAGGATTATTTTCGGGGGATCGCCAGGCTCCTAGTGCGCTGTCGGGATCGAAGGCGGGTTCCCTAGAAAGCTCATTGAAAAGAAGACAGGATTAAAAAAAAGCATGTAGGAGGTGGAATAAGGACAGTGGAGGTGGATGGCCAGTGGAAGGAACTGGAGATATGAATTAGAAAAATACTGTGCAGAAATACACAGGGTTGTTGTAATGGAGGTCCTTATCGGATGGATATTTATGACAGATGGGAATTGGTTATTAAAGACCGTACATTGGAAGCGGCACAAAACGGAATGAGCTTTTAGTTGCTGAACTTAAGAATAGAAAGGAAAAAGAACAGCTGCTTATAGCTTTACAGAAAGTGTAGGCTGATACGGGACCCCAGTCTGAAGGAAGGAGGAGAAGGAGTGATAAAAAAAAAACTTTTATATCCAGTGCTCTCTTCCAACACTTTACCCACAACCCCTTCCACTGCCACATTCAATCATTGCCCCAACGGCTCCTGTGGTTACCGATGCCCCAGTTACTGATGATTTCTTTGATGAACAATATCAATGTGACCCTCCTCACTTACACATCCTGATGATGAGACTGACGGCCACTTGTTAGGGGCTATGGGAGGCTCTTCTAACTTACACAAAAATCCCTCCATTTCACAACGTGCTAGAACCAAAACCCTCAGAGATAAGTCCCCTGAAAACCTTACCCCATTTAAGTCCCCTAAACCTTTAGCACCCACATTTTCATGCCCTTTAATTGAGGTTCCTAACCCCCGACACGATCCCACACTGCCCCCAGGAAACCCCCACTACTGTAATGATACACGTAACTGAGATATTCAAGAGCTGAAAGACGTAGTGTCCAATTGCCTGATCGTAAGGTAATCGGTGGGTTGAAGTTTGTGGAACAGGTGCAGCAACTAGACAACATATATAACCCAGTGCGCCGAGTGGACCCAAGTGCTACGCAGAAAGATGGGCACCATTTGAGCTACTGTCAATTATGGGCAGCATAATGGAGTACAGTGGCAGTGGAATGAGGCATTGCCTCGTGGACAAAATAATGAGGGTCCTTTCCTTGCCAAATGGGAATCTGTGAAAACTGCAATAGCTGCAAAATATAAAAAGGGCACCGACTGATACCTTTTCAGCTGCCAAACAAAAGAAAATGAGACAGTAGATGAATGGGCACACCGCATTCAGGACTTGTTGACAAACCATTCTGGCTTAGACAGCCCAGACGACCGTAACAAGGCAGGAGTTCTTCCTTTTCTGTCAGGACTCAGAAGTGATATTCAAAATAAAGTACGCACGTCCTGTATTTGGATGGGAAAGTGCCACTTTTGATGAAGTTAAAGACAAACTGAGCATGCTGAACGACAGACTAAACAAAAGAGTCAGACACTCAGACCAAGTTAATCGCGCACAAATGAATTATTATGCAGGTGGAGCTGCCTCAGGCAGGGGGCGAGGACGTGAAAGACGTGGATTTTTCCGAGAACAGGGGCGAAGCCGGGGGAGAGGTCGTGGATTTTTACTCCCTAATCCGAATTCTTCATCTGCTCAGCCGCCTCTCCCTCAGATCAAGCACCTACACATCTTGCCTGTTACGATGGGACACTTCTGCAGCAATTGCCCACATCAGCTTCTTCCCTCCACCTTCCTTACCTGAACCTGAGGATATTCCTTTCACAGGGACCCCCAGCCACTCTTTTCAGTTGCCTTTGCTCACTTGCCATGCGGACACAGATCCTTTATTGACTTTGCTGAATGGCACTGAAACTGCTTTTCTAGTCTGCCTCGAACGATACACTGACTGTACTTACTGCTTCTGGACAACCACATGTTTTGCTGGTGTCTAAACTCTTCGGGTTCAGCTTCATTTCAGTGGTTCCACTTTGATGCACCGTTTTTTGTTAAATCAGCTCTGCCCTGTTAATCTGTTAGGAAGGGATGATGACTACGCTCTCCCTCTCTATTTCTCTAACCAAACGAGGGTTTCACTGTTCTATTCCAAAATTCCTGTGCCAAACCTCCCCCCACACTAAGCCCTCTTTTGCAGCCTGGACCCTGAACATCTCCTCACACACCATTCTTCTAAAGCCCTACACTCTTATATTCTTTTCCCCACTTGCAAGTCCCCAACACCCTCCACTGCACTGCCCAGTACTTCCCTGCTGAAGTGGACACACCTTGGTTAGAATCTTTTCTCTTCAGGTATAGCCCAGAGACCCTCCATATCCCTTGCATTTTTTCTCATGCACACACAGCTGCTGCTGTCAGTGCACTTCACATATTCCCAAAGCGTTTTCTATTTCGGAGGTTCGGTTCCCCATGTTTTTCTTTAGCCAATTATAGCACCGTTCACTGAGTTGAAATTGGGGATTGGGTGGAACAATGTTTCAATAGGACGGACTGGCTACATGTTGCTTCGGGTATCTTTGATACCTCAGATCATTTGATAACTAAAGTTTGTGCTTCAACATGATTTTTTAGTACATCGTGCATTGTGCTTTTTCATTGCAAACCGCCTGTCCGACTTGGCTTTCCTCACTTCCCGATGCACTTTGGTCCCAGGGAAAAATGATTATGGAAGGATAGCACACTGTGAGCCACTGGTGATTTACCCAAAATCCTCCTTCCGCCGCATCGCTCCCAGTATCCTCTGTCTCCAGCAGCAGAGGCTGGCATCTCCGCCATACATTCCGATCTCGTGAAACGTGGAGCAGTCATTCAAATTAAATACTCTCCAGTCAACTCCCCCGTTTTACCTGTTTAAAAGGCTGACGGTTCATGGCGTTTTGTTTAAGATCTTCGACACGTAAATTCTGCAGTTTTTCCTAGGGCACCTATTGTTACTAATCCTTCCACTATTCTTTCTACGATACCCTCGTCTGCCTGTTATTTCTCTGTTATTGACTTTGCTAATGCTTATTTTTGTATTCCTTTGCACCCCGACTCTCAATTCTGGTTTGCCTTTACTTTCCAAAACCGCCGTTGGACATGGACCGTTATGCCTCAGGGATATATTGTAGCCCTTGTGTATTGGATAAGCTCTTGCTCAAAATTTAAAAGGCTTTTGGCGGAAAAGACAGTGTATTGATACAGTATGTGGAATGTTGTGTAGTACTACGAAGCAGATTGTGCACGGATATTCAGCAATTGTTATTATTTAGCAGAAAATGGCCACAAAGTTTCTAAAACAAAACTGCAGTTAATTCAAACAACTGTGAAATATTCAGGTCATGACATTTCTTGTGAAACGAGCTCTCTCTCTCTCTAGCGACCGTATAAACACCATTCAAAATCTTCCTAGACCAAGACCTGTTACAAAGCAACAGGTTGTGTCTGTATTAGGCGTTATAGGATACTGCCGGCAATGGATTTTAAACTTCAATGAAAGAGCACAGCTTTTGCAACCCCTGATCTCCCCTTTCTGGTCAGGTGGCATGGAAAGATCAAGCTGGGAAGGCTCTATGTAACTTAAAAAAAAAAGTGCCCTACTGTTTGCATGCGTTGGGACTGTTGACTATCTCGTCCATTCACTCTGTTTGTGGACGAAAAGGGGGATATATGAATGCATTTTTACACAACTCCATGGAGAAAAACAAAGGCTTAGCCTATTTTTGAAAAATTGGATCCAGTGGCTGTGGGACTTCCAACCTGTCTCAGAGCTGTAGCAGCCACAACAGAGGCCGTGCTAGCCAGTACAGATATAGTGCTCATGAGCCCCCTAGTGGTAAAAGTGCCTCACGCCGTACACTCCATTTTAGTACAGGCTCAAACCTCACATCTCACTACTGCTAGGGCAATACACTACCAAAATATACTTTGTACATTGTCAAACGTTACCATAGAAAGGTGCTCCACCTTAAATCCAGCTACATTGCTTCCAACTGAAAATCAAGGGAACCCACAACTGTCATGATGAAATAACTAAGGTTATAAAACCTAGACCAGACCTACAGGAAACACCCTTAGGAACAGGAGAGATAATTTTTGTGGATGGGTGTTCTTTATGATTGGAAAATGGAACACCTTCAACCAGCTATGCAGTGGTCAAAGGTGACCACCTGCTGGAAGCAAACCAATTTCTTCAAGTTTAAGTGCACAGGCAGCTGAGTTGATAGCTCTCACCCGAGTTTGTCAGTTGTCAGAGGGAAAAATTGTAACTATCTATACTGATTCTAGATATGCTTTTGGAGTCTGCCATGATCATGGGGCATTATGGAAACTCAGGGATTCAAGACCAGTACTGGCAAGCCCATTCAACATAAAAACTAAAAGAATCCCTCTTAGAGGCCATAACGAAACCATCAAAGCTAGCGATTGTTAAATGTCAAGCTCACATAGGAAAACAGGATCCTGTCAGCAAAGGAAACAAATTAGCTGATCATTTTGCTAAATGGGCTGCGTATAATAACACACCAATCTTTTTATTCCAACAGAGAAATGACCAGGGGCCTCATGTATAAACGGTGCGACGCACAGAAATGTTGCGTAAGAACTTTTCCACGCTCAAATCGCGATGTATAAAACCTACACTTGGCGTAAAGCCACGCACTTTTCCACGGTACCTCATGCCTTGTCATACGCAGTTATCCACTCGGTTTTGCAAACTGGCGGCACCCAGCGCCAAAGCAATGGTACTGTTCTTGTGTGATTACTCATTATTTTCATGACGCGCTTTATAAATACACAGAAACTAACCGCATATTGTTTATTAGTGTAATGCATCTGATTGTAATTAACTCGTAACAATATAATGGTCCAGGGAACAGCCATAGTATTCCAAATACCATAACTGCTTTAGCGTTGTTACTCTCACTTCTTCTTCTTCTTCTTCTTCTTCTTCTTCTTCTTCTTCTTCTTCTTCTTCTTCTTTCAGCTCCTCCCGTTAGGAGTTTCCACAGTGGATCATCTTTATCCATATTACTCTCACTGCACGACTCAGAGTATTTATATCACTGTATCTGAGTGTGAATCACAGCAGCAGCTGATCGGAAAGAGAATTATCGGTATACAGCTTTAAGGACACGCTACCTCAGCCACTGCAAAATGTTTTAAAGCCTTTTTGTACGGACCTCATGGTTCAGAAACAGTTTAATCCCAAGAACTTTAAATGCACTCAATCAATTGCTCCTTGTAGAACGGTTTGTACTTATAAGTACAATCACCCCACTGTAAACTTGCACTACAGTTATAATATCTCACAACCTGGGCCACTTTATAAAGCGTATTTACATATGATGACGATATCATTTTAAGGTGAAATGCAGCAAAATATGTTTATTAAATTATACATATAAAACTTTAACTTCATTTAAATAATCTATATTCTTCACTGGGAGTGTCGTGAAGGATAGAATAATTAAACATGTACTACGAAGATATTTCAATGTTCTTTAAACATTTTGAAGAATCGGCTAAGCTTACAGATGGCTTAACTTCTATTACAGAGCTGATTGGCGATCGGTTACTTGGGGAAGAAAAAGCAAGGACTCTTGGGGCGGCCACGGCAATATATATTGAATATAAAACAGAAAGAGAAAATAACAACACAGCTAAAAACGCAGCGACAAATTTCGACAAAAGATAAATGCTTGTCATGAGCACGAGGCTCATGAAACACATGTTTAATAATGTGCTTTAGCTCCTATCATCATGAAAATGACATCACGTACACATCTCAGTATTTTAGTTATTCAGAGAGCTGTAATATCACAAATGTAATGGACTCTGTGTCCAGTTGGAGGAAGAGAGCCGGTTTAAGAAGCAAGTAGTGATTCACACACACAGAGCACATACGAGTAGAAGATGAAATTACAAAATAAAGCATTCAACGTGCTACTTTAATTACGATGTAATTTTGAGAAACTGGTTAATTAAACGATTTTAAGATGAAGTTTATAATGTTCTACTAAATGACAAAATAAACTACGTGATTAAAGTGGAAAATTCGAGATTAAAGTTGACATTTCGTGCTTTTTCCCCACCGTGTGCCTTTTTCTCTGTACCCTAATAAGCTTTCATATGACACTCAGACAGTGGGCTTACAACTTTTCTTTTCACGGCGACTTTGATATGTGACTTCTTTTTATTTCCGCACTGTGCGATTTTGTGAATGTGAGCTTTCAAGTTTCTCCAACATGCTATGTGACTCGATCAACTTCATTTTGTTGATTATATCACGGTTTATTTGAACAAATAGTATGTTTTTCCTTTGCCTCCACTTGGTATTCGCTGAAATTCTTATATTTTCCCCGTGCTTTTCCCATTGTCTTTTCACAGAAGGCTGCGCTTAAGGGCGATTTATATTGATTTGCATATTCAAATAGGCGTAATTCTGGGAGGATTTGGGCGTTACAAAATGCGCGTGCACGAAGCGTTAGTTTTCACGCTGATCGGGATTTATGTAGCGAAGAACGTGGAAGTTGGAGTACGCACAGATTCCTGCATCTGGATTTTTCTGTGCGTAGCACATTTCAGCTTTTGTGCTTACGCCATGTTATAGTGCGAGTTCTACGCGGCGTTATACATGAGGCCCCAGGACACTGATAATCAAATTATTTCTTTACAGAATGCAGCCACGGACACAGAGAAGAGAAAATGGTCCAAAGAAGGGTCCCTCTCTGATGGAGTCTGGACCCATAAGCAAACTAACAAACCTTTCATCCCAAAAGCTTCTTTCCCAGGTATGGAAAAATCGCCCATGGCCTAGACCATGCTGGAAAAGACGCCATGGTTCAAGATGTTGAAAAATATTGGGAAGCTGTAGGTTTCTCTACATATGCAGAGCAGTTCTGTCAAAAGTTTAATGTAGGAAAGGGCACCCAGGTAAGTCCCCGTTACACCTAACTAATGGGTCCATTCGAACACCTTCAAATGGACTTCATTGAATTAACACCATCAAAGGGGTACCGATACTGTTAAGTAATTGTTGATGTGTTCTCCGATGGGTGGAAGCTTTCCCTTCCAAACATGCAGATGCCAAACCTGTGGCAAAAGCTTTGATAAAGGAAATCATTCCTAGATGGGGAATACCACAGAAATTACAAACTGATAATGGCACCCACTAAATTCCATTATAAATTAATTAACCACCTGGCTCCAGATAAATGTGCATCATTATTGCAAATACCACCCCCAGAGTGGAGGTATTGTGGAACGATGCAATGGTACCTTGCAATCTAAATTGGCTAAAATCTGTGAGCAAACAAATTTAACTTGGCCTGATGCTCTGCCTCTGGCCTTGATGGGATTAAGGGGAAGAACACATTGGCAGTTAGGGCTGTCGCCATTCGAAATTCTGACTGACGGCCCATGCCAGTCGGCATGGTCATAGGTAATGTTACACTGCATACTGTGGACAATGATCTTCTTTCCAGTCTTACAGGTCTCGAGCTTCTCTGAAGGAAGTCCACGAGCAGGTGAATCAGGCCTGGAGAACTAGTCCTCCATTAAAGGACTCCCCGATTCCATTAGGAACCTGGATTCTGGCTAGAGATACTCGAAGGAAACATTGGCATCACCCTCGTGGAGAGGCCCGTTCCAAGTTCAGCTGTAGACACCACATGCTGTTAAAGTTGAGGGACTGCCTGCTTGGATTCACATCTCACATTGCAAAAGATGGCACCCTTGATTGTGGTCCTACTATGTCTTTCCATCCCCTTGTCGACTGCTCTGGTCACCTTGACTTTTCCTTTCAGAATCACCACATCAGTTCAGGTGGATTTCTGTTCTATTATTGACTGTGGGACTGATCGACAAATCCAGTGGAACTGGTCTGACAAATATGTGTGTGTAACTGTTACAAACTCTGGATTCGGAAGTAACTGTGACATGTGGGACTGGGTTTTGGCTAATACTGGAACTGATTACTGGGGTTTATTAACCCTATAAGGCCCAGAAGTATGGTCTGAAATATCGTTTTTCTATTATAAAAGGACATGCCCCTCATGAATGTGCCGAATACCATTGTTACCCTTTGATCATTACTCTGAAGAACCCTTCTTTACATGATTCAGGAACCTATATTTTAGTGGGCATGTGTATCTGGAATAGATCCTCTAGGGAGATTTCAAATTAAGGTTGAGAACCCTGTTACTAACACCTCCCATTTCCCCACACACACACCCCTCTCTCCTACCCCTGGTCCAAACCCGCCCCCTGTCAAGGTCATGAATATTTCCACCTCTTCTTCCACTTTTCTATTGAAATTGTTTATGGGGACCAGAACCGTTGGCTGCAATGGGTATGATATTCGCTAGACAAGTGAATCAATCTGATTGCTATGCATGTGCTATAGCTAGGCCACATTTGGCCACTGTCCCTTTTCCTCTTTCTAACTTATCTGATCCTACTGGCCTTCCTTGCCTACTTGCCCTTTTATCTCTTCCTCTATTCCAATCGACTCTAATTACATTACACTTTCCTTCTTTTTCCCCCTACTCTTCCATGACTCCCCCGATGTTCCAGCCTGATGAAGGTATTTATACCTGTTTTTTTAGAAACCTTACTTCCTCTCGTGGCACAAATGTTGGTAATATCCCATCCTCTTTTTGTTTCCAAACTTTTTGGATTAATTCTTCCTCTTTAGCTTCCAAATTATCAATTTTTCTGATTACTCAGAATACTGATATTTGATGGATGTGCCATAGGTCTAAATTGCTTGACATCCTTCCACCTGACTGGACTGGCACTTCTGCTTTAATACAATTTGTTATGCCTTTCCGACTTTTCCCTTTAACTGCCTTCCATGTGTCGACCATGTTTGGCCGACATCGTCAACCCCATTCTGTGGACCCTTCCCAGTTTTCCCTACATGGCCCTGGGGTGTATTTTGATTCCATTCGAGTCCCTCGTGGAGTTCCTGATAAGTTCAAGGCAAGGGACCAAGTTGTTGCCGAATTTGAGTCTATTTTTCCTCAGGTTACTATAAACAAAAATGTAGATTGGATTAATTATCCATCCATCCATTTTCTAACCCGCTGAATCCGAATACAGGGTCACGGGGTCTGCTGGAGCCAATCCCAGCCAACACAGGGCATAAGGAGGGAACCAATCCTGGGCAGGGTGCCAACCCACCGCAGGACACACACAAACACACCAAGCACACACTAGGGCCAATTTAGAATCGCCAATCCACCTAACCTGCATGTCTTTGGATTGTGGGAGGAAACCCACGCAGACACGGGAGAACATGCAAACTCCATGCAGGAGGACCCGGAAGCGAACCCGGTCTCCTAACTGCGAGGCAGCAGCGCTACCACTGCGCCACCGTGCCGCCGGTTTGGATTAATTACCTCTATTACAATCAACAAAGATTCTTAAATTTTACTAAAGAAGCTGTTGAAGGTATCCATGAGCAACTTGATAAAACATCCCTCATGACCTGGCAAAATCGATTGGCTTTAGATATGCTCTTGGCTGAGAAGGGAGGCATTTGTGCTATGTTTGGTGATGCATGCTGTACCTATATCCCTAATAATACAGCTCCTGATGGATCAATCACCCGTGCTTTAGCTGATTTGACATGAACTAGCTACTAATTCTGGCATTTCTAATCCTTGGGACAAATGGTTTATGTCCACTTTTGGGTCCTGGGGCCAATGGCTTAAATCAGTTTTCATCTCTCTTACGGTTGCTTTAATTGTTCTCCTGCTTGTAGCTTGCTGTATTGTTCCTTTGATAAGATACATTGTATCCAAGTATTTTACTGCCTCAATGGCAAAGGCTTACTTTTTACACAAAGAAAAAATGCTTCAGATCAGCACAGCCACCCCACTCCTCCGCCCACTCCACTCCATCCTCCTCTCCTACCCTTTCCTACTCAACTCTCCCTGATCAAATATTTTTGTTTGCTAAAAAAGGGGGGAATGTGGAAGACGAATGTTCTCTTCGTTCCCTTGTACTAATTCATGTCTGAGAAGTAAGCTTTACAAAACCAAGTAATAGCATGCTTTGTTTTAGCAAACAGAAAATGTTTGTGCAAAGGACTCAAGGTCTGAGCAATCCACACATGAGTCTGCCTTATCACGTTTCCCTTAGCTTACATCTGAACGCCATAACAAAAGGAGCCAAGAACTCAAGTTGCATAAGGGGCGTTGAAGGGGCTAAAGGATTGTGTATAATAAACGTGTTGACTGTTACATTTTATAATGTGTCACGCGCGCAGTAGGAGGCCGCGGATTGATTCGACAGCACCTGGGAAACCACTCCGCCAGGGAATGGTGGGGTATTAACTTTCTCCCTCTGCTTCCTCATAGGCAAAAGACCGCCCTGCACCATAGGCATCGATGACGCGCAGTCATTTCCGCCCTTCCTCCGCCATCTTGCCCTGACGTCATCCTTCCCATCCTCCCTTGCGGTCCTTCCCGACATTCCTCCACTTCCGGCTCCTCCCCAATAAAATGGCCGCGACGCCAGGAGTCGGTGTCGCGTTATGAACTTCTAAGTTTATGATTTTGACCTGTTTTTTTGTGTGTAGAATATACGGGGCCGGAAAACCCCAACACTTCATACTGTCTCTGCTCGTCCTTTACAACTGGCGTAGTCGGCAGGATACTGCAATCCCGGAAATATGACGGAGGGACAGGACCTGAACACCGTGCTGCAGGGAATGAACGCCCAGCTCCAGGCCCTGCAGCAAGCGCAAGCCGCTACCAACCGGGAGCTGGAGGCCACGAAGGCCAGGTTGGTGGAAGCCCAACGGGCGAGACCAGACCCGCCCAGGCAGCCGCCTCCTCCTATGGTGCCGATGGGGCCTTCCGAGGACGTCGATGCCTACCTGGGCATGTTTGAGAGGACGCCACCCGAACGCAGTGGCAGCGGTCCGAGTGGGCGCCCATCTTGGCGCCATTTAAAGGGACGCCAGCGGCCTATTATGACCTCCTGAGGAGGAGGCCGCTACTACGACCTCCTCAAGCCCAAATATTGGCCCGCTACGCATTAGCCCGGCCAGCAGGCGTCGAATGGCGGAACTGGGTCTTTGACCCGTGCCCGCTCGCGCCCAGGCGTTCGAGTTCTGGGGCAAGATGGGCCGCTGGCTACGGCCAGAGAGCCCTGACGGGCGGAAGGTCGTCGAGCGGGTGGCCTGTGAAGGCCTGGTCAACGCAATGCCCAGTTCCCCTCGCCCAGCAGGTCCGGGGGCACGCCTATCACAACATGTCGGGCCTCCTCGACGTCCTGGAGCGTCAGTTGGCGGTCCTCCGACTTGGGGGGTCAGAAAAGCCTGCTCGCGGGAACCGGCAGGGACGGGCGGCCACCCCGAAGCCCTCGACGCGCTGCAGAAGCGCCAGCCAGAGCCAAAGAGAGGCCGGGTCCGCCGCTGTTTCAAGTGTGGCGAGCCCGCCACCTGCTGCCAAACTGCCCCCATCACACCGCCCCGGAGCCTATGGACTGCAGCTGGACATCAACGGAGAGGTATTGTACCCCGCCGCATCCCTTGGCGAGTCCGGACGGGAGTGGTGTTGCTAAATGGCCACACCGTGGTGGCTTTATTTGATTCCGCAGCAACATTACCATTGTTGCTCGCCGCTTGCCTTACCGCAACAGTGGTTAAAGCAACATTTGTTGGTTACCTGTGTACATGGGGGGACTAGGTCATATCGTTCCGCTCACTGTTATCTTACCTGGAAGGGGGAACCAATCCAAATGGCGGTCGCTGTGTTACCTGACCCCCCCTTCCCAGTGATCCTGGGACAAGACTGGTCGAAAAGAATCAGCGGTAAGCCGCTCACGCTCCCGGGCCTCGTTGGATCTTGTCATGAGGGGAAAAGGCAACCTCCCGGCCTCCACGCCGTGCACAAGGGCAGCCCCTATGGGCGCTGGTGTCTCGGGGGACCTTTCCGTGGCTACGGACCCTGACCCGAAGATTCCGCGGAGAAGGGACTAGCCAGGGAACTCTCCCGGCCCAGGCCCCAAGACCTCTCGCGCCTGGACCATCAATTTCGGTCCACGCCGGCCTCCTTTAAGAGGGAGCAGTGGAATGATGACTCCCTGCGCTTTGCCCGGAACGCGATTGTTCTGCCTAACAGCTCGACAGCGGACGGATCCACACCGCGGAACCCTTCTTTGTCCTTGAAAATGATCTGTTGTACCGAAAGTGGCTACCCATGAGGGCGAGGTGCGGAAGTTGTTGCTAATTCCGCTGCACCTTCCGGCGGGAGATATGCGAAGTTGGCGCATGCTCACCTCCTAGGCGCCCACCTCGGGGCCGAAAAACACTGGAGAGAATTAAGCTCCGTTTTTACTGGCCTGGGATCAATGAGGAGGTCCGGGTTCTGTCAATCCTGTCCGGAGTGCCAGACCCGCCAGATTCCTAGGAGGGACCGTGCTCCTCTAGTCCCTATTCCCTCGTGGACATCCCTTTGAAAGGATAGGGGTCGATTTGGTGGGACCCTGGAGCCCTCAACCCGTGGCCACAAGTATATCCTGGTCATGGTGGACTATGCCACCCGGTACCCAGAGGCGGTTCCCGCGCCCGCTAATACTAAAAGCATCGCACGGAACTGGTTAACTTGTTTTCACGCTGCGCATACCAAGGAGGTCCTCACGGACCAGGGTACGCCCTTCACTTCGGATACGTTCAAGGAAGTGGCCAAATTACTGCAGATAAAGCACCTGAAAGCGTCAGTCTATCACCCGCAAACTGACGGGCTGGTTGAGCGATTTAACCAGACGCTTAAGCAGATGCTCCGCAAGGTAGTCAGCGCGGACGGCAGGAACTGGGACCAGCTCCTCCCGCTGCTTTTTGCCTACCGGAGGTACCCCAGGCCTCTACGGCTTCTCCCCTTTGAATTACTATACGGCGACAACCCCGGGATCCTCGACATCCTAAAAGAGGGCTGGGAGGCCGAGGCTCTTCCCTCCTCTAATATTTTGAGTACGAGCAACGCGCGACCGACTCACAAAGATCAGAGGGTGTTATGCTTCTGGTCGCAGTGGATGCACATTCTAAGTGGCCTGAGGTCACTATCATGCCCAACATCACATCAGAAAAGACGACCCAAACATTACGAGAGATGTTTGCATCGTTTTGGACTGCCAGAGCAGATCGTGACAGATAATGGGCCTTCTTTGTGTCCCAAGAAATGGAAGTATTCCTAAAAGGCAATGGTATTAAACATCTCCTATCCAGCCCTTATCATCCCTCTACTAATGGTCTGGCTGAAAGAATGGTGCAAACCTTAAACATGCTCTTAAAGCATCCAGAAGTGAAGCACCTTTCAAGCAACATCTTTATACATTTCTTCTTAAATATCGTAACACACCCCACACAAAACAAGTATGTCACCAGCTGATCTGTTTCTAAAAAGGCAGCTGAGAACACGTCTTGATTTGTTGAGACCAGCTACCACTCAAATGAGAGTTTCTGATAAGCAGCACGCCAAGTAAAACAACGTGCCAAGCTGGCTAAAGATCGTGAGTTATTCAGTGGAGATGCTGTCCTTGCTCGTAACTATTCCACCACTGAGAAATGGGTACAAGCAACCATTCTTCAAAAGACTGGACCTGTCTCTTATAACGTATGCACACGAGACCACCAGACATGGAGATGACAGGCTAAACAGTTCTTACTCAATATGCCTGATGAAGCAGCCGGTAACACAGAAACGCCTGAGGAAGCAAGTTCTAGTGAGTGGACCCAAAGCCCACTGAGGATACCACCTGACTCTCCTGTTTCAATTCCTGCTGATGCTGTTGTGCCACAGTTACCTGAGGCTGCCTTAGGGGATGAACACACATCAGCTGAACGACGAACTGCATACAACATTTGTTTCTGCTGAGGGCTAATATCTCTGCCATCTCTCCACTTATCAGCAGGATTATAAATCATTCCCTCCTGGCTGGCCATATTCCTTCTGCACTAAAACTGCTGTCATCAGACCTCTACTGAAAAACCCACCCTGGATCCTGAGGTTCTCTCCAATTATAGGCCCATCTCCAATCTTCCATTTCTCTAAAGTTTTGGAAAAACAGTTGCAGCACAACTTCATGATCACCTCAAACTGAATAACCCGTTTGAAAAGTTTCAGTCTGGTTTTGCCCTGGCCATAGCACTGAAACAGCCTTGGTCAGGGTCACCAATAACCTTCTGATGACTGCAGATACTGGTTCCCCTTCTCTTCATCCTCCTTGATCTGAAAGCTGCTTTTGACACAATAGACCACAATATTCTCCTTCACCGCCTGCAATACCCCATTGGACTCTCAGGAAATGTTTATAACTGGTTTACATCATATTTGACTGACAGAACTGAGTATGTCACTTTGGGCGCACAAAATCTCACATCCACAATGTCACCTGTGGTGTCCCACAAGGCTCTGTGCTAGGCCCCAATCTTTCACCATCTACATGCTCCCTTGGAATTGTCTTTAGCAGACATGGCTTATCTTTGCATTGTTATGCTGATGACACTCAGCTTTACCTTAGAACTACCCCACCTCTTCTGTTGCTCCCCTGCCAACATCTACACTGACTACTTGCCTGGAGGAGATAGAGGCATGGATGAGGCTCAACTTCATTCAGCTGAATAGATCCAAAACAGAAGCCATCTTAGTAGGCACACCACACCATCTCCGCTCTTCTACTATCACCAGTATCACTTTCTCTGGCCAAAACATTCCCCTTTCCACATCTGTCACCAATTTGGGTGTTAAAATGGACTCTCAACTCACTTTTTACACCCACATCAAACATCTCTGTAAGTCATCTTTCTATCACCTCAAGAATATCGCTAAACTGCACCCAACACTCAGCCTGGCAGATGCAGAGAAGCTCGTCCATGCCTTTGTCTCTTCCAGGCTGGATTACTGTAATGCGCTCCTCATCGGGATTCCTGGCAAGAGTATCCAGAGACTCCAGTATATTCAGAACAGTGCTACCAGGATCCTGATGAGGGTGTGAAGGTAGGATCACATCACTCCCATTCTGAAAACCCTTCACTGGCTCCCGTCCCACTTAGAATAGAGTACAAGGTCTCTTCTCACCCATCAGTGCATTTATGGATATGCCCCTTTACTTACAGGAACTCCTCACCCCTCATACCTCTTCACGTACCTTTCGCTCTGTACACACTAATACCCTTCAAGTCCCCAGAACTAAGCTCAGCAGTATCGGTGATAGGGCTTTTTCATCTGTGGCGCCGAGGCTGTGGAACACCCTCCCTGATTACCTGAGACCCCACAGTCGACTGATGCTTTTAAACAAAACCTAAAACGTATCTTTTGTTAAAGTATTTCATTGATTCTTCTGTTTTATTATTCTATTTTTTTACTCTGTAGCACTTTGAGATTGCTAAAACATAGTGTATTACAAATAAAATGTATTATTATTATTATTATTATTATTATTATTATTATTATTATTATTATTATTATTTTATATTGTAACACAGCACGCCATTGTGTCGTTTTCTTGTCACTCTCAGCAGCTCCTCTGCCAGGTTTTCTGCAGTACGCCTCTCAGTAAACTCACAGCAGCCCAGAAGGTAGGATGTCATCTTAAAGTTTCCATTAAAGTGACAAGTGACAGACACGTATGAGCAGGTCGCTCTGATGTCCGCCAGTCAGTTGTCAGGCAAACTGCTGAAACTTTCTGGACCCTGTCTTGCCATAATGCACGCTCCGTGTTATATAGTCGTGGAGTGATTGTTTGGGATGAGGTTTATCTACTGGGAGAACATACATGGAGATTAAGGCTGAAAAAAAGTTTTAAATCCTTTGTCCTCCACAATGAAAATGGCTAAACGTCACGGGCTGTCATTTTAGCAGCTCCTCATCGTCACTTATCTGTCTGGCTGCGGTCATTTGTTTTGGAATAAATGTGCTTATTTTAGTTTGAGTGGCAGAAGGCTGTGATATTCCTGCAGTTTTTGATAAGACAGTGGATGTGGCAGCAGAAGTTCTTGGCTCAAAACAGGACACTTTTCACGGGTCAGTGGATGGCAGCCTGAGGAGAGAGGACGAGCTGGACGGACGGCTGAGCTGCTGAGTGGAGTTGTGTCGCTCACGAATGAATCGATTCTTTTGAACGGCTCATAAACATGAACGATGGGAGCCGAGTCGAGGCTGGGGGAGCCGTTGTTTCTGTCATTCTTTTTTTCCTATGCGTGTTTCACACAGATGCACACAATCAGCTCCTCCGCGAGACAGAACAGTCTTGGAGAGGGGTGGGCGCACCCAGGTGGGGTGGGGCGGACCCACACAAGGGGAGGGGCGCACCCAGCAGGGGTGCTACTGCCTAACAATGATGATAGTTGTGCTTTCATCCTTCACGTGAGTACTCCACCCTGTGTGCCTCTCGTTGGGTAGGAGCCATAGACTGTGAGTAGGAGCGAGCCATGACTTGTGCATGCTGCTGTCGCATGCTTACTCCAGTAAAAATAAAAAATTTAAAAATAAACGCGAGTGCCTCTCTGTCTCAGTGCCAAAGTCAGTAATAGCGGGTCATTCAAGGAATAAGACACACGCTGAAAATGAGCCAGAGGAAAAGGAGCAGCATTTGGGTGCACTTTTCTCGCAAAGAAAACAGTAAGGCTAAATGCAGCATTTGTCAGAAAGTCATTTCATTTAAGTCTGGGTCAACAAATAATTTACACAGGCATTTGAAGACTCAACACCCAGCACTGCAGGTCACAGGTTTGAGAGTAGAGCCAGACTCAGACAACAACAGTGACACTGATGTGTCCATTGCCTCCTCTGCCTCCACATCAAGTGCAACTGCAGCCCCAGCAGCCTCTGACCCCACTGGGCCCACCACATCGCCTGGCCAGGCACGAGCAAAAGAAAGCAGACATCCATCAGTCAATATTTATTACCTCCTGTCTTGACCCCATTAAGAAAGGAGAAGATAGATGAAGAGCTGGCAAGATGGTAGCCACTGACTTCCAGCCTTTCTCAATAGTGGAGGACACAGGATTCCAAAATATTCACAGGCGCCAACCCTCCTACATTCCTCCAAGTAGGAAGGCCTTAGCCCAGAAGGTCACGGATATGTATGACAGGGAGACAGCATCTTTGAAGAGAAGGGTGTCAGTACCAGGCTGTCTGTTTAACCACAGACTGTTGGACTTCAAGAACGACAGCATCATATATGTCTGTAACCTGCCATTTTATCGAGGATTTCCGTGTGGCCTCCTGCCTCCTGGACTGCTTTGAATTCAGTGAGCGGCACACAGCAGACAACATTGCACAACAGCTGCTTAGTGTTGCAGCAGAGTGGGGTGGACAAGAAGTAGTGTGCTGCCTAACCGATTATGCAGCAAATGTTACTAAGGCTATACAAACCATTGGATGGACGCACCTTCCATGCCTGGCCCATACTATTAACCTGGTGGTAAGAGATGCCCTACAAGCTTCAAAGCCCATCATTGATAAGGTGAAAGAGGCAGTGGAATACTTTCACAGAAGCACCGTGGGGCACAAAACTGAAGGAGACTCAACTACAAATGAAGATGGAGGAGCTCCGACCAAAACAGGATTGTCCTACAAGGTGGAATTCCACCTACTACATGTTGAAAAGCTTTATTGCCAGTAAAATGCCATAATCTCCAACCTGGCCATCACCAATGCACCTGTTCACCACCTGCCCCAGGAGGAATGGACCACAGTGCAAGAAATTTGAAGAATCTTGCAACCATTTGAGGAAGTCACTGTGGAACTCAGTGCAGAAAGGTATGTAGCTCCGTTGGACAGCAGTATATTTCTTTAGCATGCATGCATAGTACCTGATAGTAAATTATGAATATTTTATACCATATTAGAAATCTGTGTAATGCACTGGAGTGTATATAATTGACAGTAGATTTCTGTTGCCTGCATGCCAATTTCCTGATAAAAATTCTGGATATTTGATACCACTATAGATATCTGTTTAATACATTGTAATATTTATCATTGTTTCAGCTTTAAAATTGTCACATTAAAGTTTTTTTCCACCAGCTACTTGACAGCCTCGAAGGTCATAGTGTTGGCCAGGGACTTCAAAGAGCCACCGCTGATTTTCGCTAAACACTACAACAGCGCCACGCAAGGTGTGATCGACAGTCTGTGTGCGAGTATGTCATCGCGATTCCACAGGATTCATGCCAACCACATACCAGCAGATACTGCTGCACTTGACCCGCGTTTTAAGAGGATGGCAGGACAGCAGATGAGACGTTTCAAAGGCGGTCAACTGCAGCAGCAAGAATTAGCAGTGACACAGCCATCCAACAGCAACCAGCTGTGGAAGGACTGGAAGGAGCAGGCAGTGGTGCTGGATCAATAGTTTGGAGCTATTTCCATGAGGAAGTAAGGGTGGCAACAATAATTCACATTTTTTTCTCTAAAAATCTCTAGAATGAAATCAGTCTGATATCTCAGTCTAAAACTTCCACCAGCTGTAAATCACTGCATTTAATCTGTACATACTGCACATATGCAAATCTACTATTGTCACTTCTAATTAAATGCTAAACTGCATTTCATTACTCTGTTCTCTTACACTGTGTAATGACAACAGTTGAATCTAATTTAATCTAATCTGGTCACATAAAAATGGTATCTCCCATTGTTATATCTCCCACCCCTACGAGCAGGTAGCTGGAACAGTGGAAGCCAGGAATCCCACCGATGCTGTCATGGAGGTGCGAGCCTACCTGGAGGAGCCTCTTCTTCCAACACACGAGGATCCCCTCAAGTGGTGGGAGAGTCGAGCCCCTGTTTACCCCAGGCTTAGCAAGCTGATGGCCAAGAAGCTTTGTGTTGTGGCGACATCAGTTCCCTCTGAGAGAATATTCTCGAAAAGTGGACAGATAATCTCAGAGAGGAGAAGTCGCCTTAAGCCCAAAAAGGTCAGAGCTCTTGTCTTCCTTAATGCAAATTTGCCCAAGAACAAGAAAGAGGCAGAAAAAGCCATAAAGTAAGGAACTGCTTTGTATTTATTTACATTGCATTTTGTGTTCATTTAAGACTTGAAGGGGCTGATGTCCTATTTGTAAAGTTTATCTATCTATCTATCTATCTATCTATCTATCTATCTATCTATCTATCTATCTATCTATCTATCTATCTATCTATCTATCTATCTATCTATCTATCTATCTATCTATCTATTCCTTTGACATTTCTATACTTTGACATTATTTCTTGAGTGACTGAAGTAAATATTACAGAAAAGGATGTTGGAAATGCATTATTGCCGTGGGTTTGTTATCAACGCTGAGAGGTTACACTTGAACAATAATGATAATGCTTTAAATTTTTATTGTGCTTTTCTCACAACTCAAAGGTCTTCTACACAGTGAGTGGGGAGCCAATTTCAAGCACCAATAATGTGTAGCATCCACCTGAAGATGTGATGGCAGCCATTTCTGTGCCAGTATGCTCACCACACATGAGCTATTAGATGGTGGTGGTGAGAGAAAAAGTTAATGAGAGACAGGGGACGATTAGGGGGCACGATCCTTGAGGGCAATTTAGCAAAGACATATTCATTGGGAACACATATGGATCTTTAATAACCACAGTTTTATGTCTCATCTGAAGGACAGCACCATTTATACAGAACAGTGTCCACGCCACTGCACTGGGGCATTGGGATCCACATTCAGACCACCGGTAAGCCACCTATTGGCCTCACCAACACCTAATCCAGCAGACACCCAAACATTTCCTAGATGGTTTCTAATCCAAGTACTGGCGAGGCATGAAAATGCTTAGGTTGAGGTAGATGACCTGATCTGAAGTGCATGTGGTGTGTCTGCTGGTTACAGAAGAGCAAGGCCGGCAGAAGTAAGACCCCTTGATTTGGAACTGGCATAAAACTAAATGTTATATGAACCTTCATGTGTCTCAGAGACATCTGTACATTTGTTACTGCTGGTGACAGCGAGTCCGAGTGTGAGACACTGAGAAGTGACAGGCTGGAGGGGTCACTCTTATGTACGTCATACTTAAGTGGAATGAGTCTGAGGTGGGCTGTTACAGTAGGACTGTCATCAGGGCATCACTTATACCCAATTGTGGGACTCGGATCTGTGTGTGTTAATCGATGGGTGCAGGAGTAGACGAGCCTGTTCAACAGACTTGATTAAGTCTCACAAATCCTGAGATAAAACGACTTGAATAACCAAGAAAATCTAAAAACTGTGAAGGAGCCGAGAGCGCAAGCGCTGCTGTGTGTTACGTGTGTGTCTGTCTGTCTGTCTGTCTGTTATTAAGATGTTTTCATATTTCTACTATCCTTGTGTTTATTAATGTATCATATTATTCTGTTTCTTAAACTGAGTGGGCTTCAGTTGGGGTCTTTACTGAATAATCTGATAAATTCCTGGCATGGACAAAGAAAAACACAAAAATTCATTATTGATAAGCAGGGATGATAACTTATTATGGGATGGATCATTTGTTTAATAAAGAGGACTAATATGGAGTCTGATGTGGACTTCAGTGGGTAATAAATGAATAAGAAGTACTGACGTGAGTGACACTTTAGCAGACCCCTGTGTCAGGTCATCTCTTCTGTCACTTGGTGGTCTTCACTCTCTGAGCTCCTGTCTCACATTAGCTGTTCACCCTCAGTGTCTCCTCAGATGTTCTCTCTGTCAGCTCTCAGCTTTCTCTTTAAATCTCCTCCTCCTCCTCACTGAGCACAGACAAACTTTCACTTTCGTTTCTTCACAAGTCACTTCCTTGTTTGTCTGACTGATTCTCTCTGCCTGCCTCTCCTCAGACTGAACGATGGCTGAAGCCCAGCTGTGTGGATTACAAGACGAGTTCACCTGCTCGGTGTGTCTGGACACTCTGGCTGACCCCGTCACCATCCCCTGTGGTCATAATTTCTGTCTGAAGTGCCTCACGGACTGTTGGGAAAAGAGCCAAGAGAGCAGCTGTCCTCAGTGCAGACACACCTTCACCACCAGGCCTGAGCTGAACAGAAACACTCTGCTGAATGAAGTCATCAAGAAATTAAAGAAGACGACTCTCAGTTCTCCTCCTCCTCAGAATTATGCCGGCCCTGGAGACGTGGAGTGTGACTTCTGTACTGGTAAGAAGTTCAGAGCGGTGAAGTCCTGTCTCACCTGCATGGCCTCCTACTGTCAGACTCACCTGCAGCCTCACTATGAAGTTGCGACCCTGAAGCACCACAAGCTAGCTGATCCTGATAGAAATCTGAAGGAGAAACTCTGTGAAAAACATCAGAAAAGTCTGGAGATGTTTTGTAGAACTGATCAGATGTGTATCTGCATGATGTGTGGAGTGACTGAACATAACGGTCATAAAATGGTCGAGCTGGAGACGGTAAGAGAAGAAAAGCAGGTAAGTGTTTAATGGAAACTGTTTGAATTATTGAGTTATGGAATCTGTACATTTAATGTGACAGAGAAATCTATTCATCTACAGTAAACTCGATTATCTGTCACTTGATTAACTGTCAGGACTAAATAACAAAATCCCAACCTTGTGCACGACAGCGTCTCCCGATTACTACTGCGAGTTCTGCACATTGGAACAACAGAAATCCCAGTGTCCGTTACGTACCTTCAGCTTTAATAGCGGTTTGTAGCTTTTCTCTTTTGTTATAATTAAACTAAACTACTATACATTGTTATGGCCTATCAACATATGTGTGTGCTGTTTGAACTTATTAAACGCTTACTTAAACAGCAACAGCTCTTCAAGTATTGCTTCAATGATGGAATAGGAAGGCGAACAATGAACGATCTAAAGCGGAATGCTGAAATAATTGAAAAATGTGCTGAAATGGAAACCAGAGACGGTAATGTTATTCTGTATTAATGCTAATGGTCTTCTGCATTGTAATTTTCTTTATATATCCCCAAGATGGCCCACAAACAACTGAGTTCTCTCCTCACAGCCTGCTGAGTTTCTTTCTGCTCTGATCAGTTTCTCTTTTGAGTTTCTAAGGCAGTGGGAGGCCAACTATAGCCTGCTGTCTAGAAATGTCCACTGGCAGGGGTGCGAGCGTCACGTGGGCTACGTGTAGAAATGTCTGACATTCGGACCCTCCTGAGGTGTTCTTAACAAGATAATGTTAGTTGGCTGATGTAAGCGTAGTAAGTGAGCACACAATGTCATCCTAAATGTAATTCAATAGAAGGTCTGACACGTCAATAGACACACTCTGTACTGCTGACACTTACACGCTGAGTGTGCTTAGCTGCTCGTCTGCCTTTGTGGTGTTTGTCCATTTTAAAGAATCAGAGTTTGCATTTGGCTGATCTCAGGGCTGTTTAAGAGACACATTATTGTCACATGTCAATCTGTATTGTACTCCAGAGTTAAGTCTACGATTCTTACAATAAGTTCAGCTCAGTAATGTCAATATACTATTGCTGTGTAGATTTTCTGTTTTAATGATATAACTCATCAGGCTCTTCATTAGTGATTAGACATCATGTTATTTAGTGGAGCAGTAAGGACATTTTGAATGTCAAACCCTGAGTGATAATTCCACCAAATGTATGATTATGACAAAGACTCTGAGCTTTCATATTTGGTAAAACCCTAACAAGTCCAGCAGGAGTGTAAAGAACTTACTAGAAGTGTAAGTCTGACCATCTAAGACAAATTTCAAATCCCCATCACTACTAAACAACCTCAATGTACAGTAAGTTCAGATAAAGACACTTAACTTCAGTCCACCATTTGGTGCTTCTTCACATAATTTCAGGACTCCAAAAGAGAAGAAGAAATCACAAAGTGAACTGTGAATTCTGATCTGACCACACGTGTTCTCTTTTGTGTCCAAACAGAAACAGCTTGGGGCAACACTGAGTGACATCAAGAGGGGACTTGAGGAGAGAGAGAAGACACTGAAGGAGACGAGGAGGGCGATGGACGAGATGAAGGTGAGTGGAATGTGATGACAGCACTTCACATCAAAGAGAGGAGAAATAAATGAGAAGTTAAAGAGCAGAGAGCTTCACTGGAGATGATGAGTAGGGACACAAGAAGGAGAGTTAGAGAAGACGTGTTGTGGTGTCTTTCATGGCCTTTCACTGTTGACAGAATCCCAGGTGTCATTCAGTGGAGACTCAGACATCTTCACCCTAAAGTCCTCTGATATTCCATCAGCTGCTTAAAGGAGACTTAACTCTACTAACAGAAACTCAAACTGAAGGTCGACGCTGATGTTCTGAATTAGATCAGCGGGCACAATGTCCATTAATGGTCTAAGTTGTTTCTATTTTAAAAATAGCATTGCATACAATCAACTTATACAACAAATGACATTCAAAGTTAAGATAAAAAATAATAAAACAAAATCAGAAAGTTAAAACAGAAATCTAAACAAACAAAACAAATGCAAAAAACAAAAACTACCAAACAGGATTCACACTGCAACCCAGAAAAAGAGACAAGAGCCAGCAGCTGGGCCAAAATTCATAATAATTTAGCAAAAAATAAATAAAATGTCAGAATTTCCTTTTCCCCTGTTATGGTTGCTTATTTTAAAGTTTTATTAATTAGATCTTGCCATATTTTAAAAAGGTTTTGAACAAATTTGTTTTTTAAATGTCAAACATCAGTGACCCAGTGACTTATCACAGGTGGGCTGGGGGTCTTCAAGTTCAGCAGGACAAGTCCACGAGCACACAATGTGGTCAAGGCAGTTACAGTCAATGTGTCCTCCTCCACTTTAGGCCCCTCTGGTAGCCCACCAACCACAGCTGTTAGTGAATTAGGAGTGATTATGACCCCAAGGCTGTCTGATAAAACATTCAAATATTTTGGCCCTAAATGATGTTACTTTGTTGTCCTCCCAAAACATGTGGCCTAGTTAGGCTGGATATCTATTCCCACTCTCGCAGGTTCGATTCTTCTCAATTTTAAATGAGATAAATGTGATCGATGAAAGAGTCGAAGTCAGATGGTTGAATATTTCGCACATATGGAGCTGGAGTGTATTCTATGCATGACTGACTTCCACTCCTTTTCTGAGATATTCATTAAAAGGTCCTTTTCCCACCGTATTCTAGGACCCTTTAAGGGAGATTCTTTGAAATATTTTTATATGTTGCTAAGATGCTGTCTGACACCTCAAGACTGATTAGAAAAGAAGTGGGTGGAGGTGTGAAAAATTAGGATTTTTTTGGTAGATTTTATTGCCTGTAGCTTCTGTAAACTTTACTAATAATAGTGGAGCTAACTTAGCTGAAAACATCTTTATAAAATTCCACTGGTTGCCATCAGGGCCTGTTGTTTTCACCACTTTGGAGTGAGTTTACAGCATCCAGTAGTTCTGAGAGTGTCAGAGGTTTGTCCATTTCCTCTGCACTAAGAGTGTCCAGCTGTTGTGTTTGTATTACATGAAAGAACTCCTCAGATTGTGTCTCGTCTTCTTTAAACTGAGTAGAATATAAAGATTTATAGTACTTGCTAAATGTGTGAGTTATATTTTTAGGCTTCTTTACTTTGTCTCCACTTACGCTGTTAATTTCTATTATTGCCTTGCAAACTTCCTGCTTGTGGATTGCTGAGCTAAGATCTTGTTAGCCTTCTCTCCATGTTGTCCGCAATGATGTTGTGATTTAAAGATGAGGTGTTCAGGTTCTTTTGTTATTAAGAGGTTATATTCTCATTGAGAGCCTGTCTTGTCCTGTAAAATAACTCATTTGGAGAGATGGTCTATTCTTGATTTACTCTGGAGGCCGTAATGGCCTTCTCTTGTTCATTCTGGTATCTCTCAGTTTTACTAGACTCTACAACTTATGGATCTCCACTTTTGACTGAGTGCAAACTTTACATAACCTACACCTCCAAATGTTTTACTTAAGCTTTAATATTTTATCACAAAGGACAGTAAGGTTGTCCAGTGGTGTCATCTGCTGAATCTCTCATCCACTTTCCTCCATTCTATTTCCATGTGGAGTTTACCCCTTTTCCAGTGTTTCAGTGTGTTTCTTCCAGTTATTCCACATCTTCCACCACATCCTCATATTTCAGTTTGGTTAATTGGCAGAAACCCCAAATTGGCTTCCATTGTGATCACTAGTGTAGCTCTGACCCTGTAATGAACTGGCATACTGTCTAAGGTAGCACACTCTCTGATGCCCAGTTCTACCAGGATTCATTTATGTGAAAGTTCTCATCCAGAAGATACAGAACTCTTCACACACATTTCTGTGCCCAGACAGACCAAACTTATCCAACATAATTTATTTAACACTGACTCACATTAAACAGACCAACACCATCGAGTGTACTAAAGCACTAAACAGCCAGTCGAGTCCAGTTGAGTGTGTCTTTAGCTATAAGAAATTGGGGGCCTAATGTGTCACTCAACACTGTGTTGTCCAATCCAGACACAGAGGTGACATCTGAAGAAGTAGAAATGAAGGAGCGTCAACCTCACAGACCGACCTTCACTTCTGTTTATGTTTCTACGCTCGTCTGCTTTTGTTGTTTCCTCCTGGAATTTCTGCTTATTAGTTATGTATGAAATCCCTCTCTACACCCTTGCTGACTGTGACATTTATCTGCCAGGATTCCCTCCACATAATGTTGTTCATTGTCTTGTTTCATGTCTTTTTGTTTATTTATTAATGTTAATGTTGATTTGGTTGAGTATGTGCTTTATTCTTTGTATTTGATTTTGTCTATAAGCTGCCTTTGTTATGTTCCAAGTGGTTTGTGTGTGACTGACCAAGAGGTGGACCTCTGCCAATCACCACCAGGAGCTTCCTTCCGCCCTATAAACCCGAGGGTCTCACACAGTTTCATTGTGAATGTGCTCTGAGTTTTTACGTTCTTGTATTCTTTTAGCTGTGCCTTATGTTTTGTGATTTTCTGAATTTTTTACCTGTGGTTTGTTTTACAACCACTGTCTTTGGATTCTGTTTGGAAAAGTTGTTTGTTATGGATTGCATTGTTTGGCTCAAAAGAGTGTTTGTGCATTTGGAATACAACTTTATGAAAAATAAATCTTTAATTATATAAAGATTCTATGAGGGTCACTATCTATCTATCTATCTATCTATCTATCTATCTATCTATCTATCTATCTATCTATCTATCTATCTATCTATCTATCTATCTATCTATCTATCTATCTATCTATCTATTTCCTCAGTCTTATGTGTGGCATAGGCTGAACTTCTGATCACTTTGTCATTACTGCTCCTCAGCTTTGTACCTAAGTCTTTAAATTGTCCTGCTTAACTGGTGGTCTGATCCATCCTCATATAATTGTTCATTTAGAACTTGACACATGTGACAATGACAATGGATCCATCGTTCCCTGCTCCAGCCAGGAGCCTATCCACTCAACCAAGGAGATTTTCCACATGTGTACTAAAGGCAATACTCTCTGTATTTGGTGTAAATTTACATCTAAATTACTTAATAAAAAATCTCACATTATCCTTTCTTTCTCATTCTAGTGGCTGGTTAGGAGATAACCTTTAGTTCTTCACATCCTTGCCTTCTGTCGTAGAGTTATGTGAGTCACTGTCCAGATGTGCAAAGTTCTGAAAACAGCAGAACACCTCCAGCTTTGGGGTTGTTGATCCTGATAGCAGGCACCTTTTACCATTTACTTCACACATAGTTTAACACACAACCAGCGGTCATCATATAAGTCTGACCCATAGTTAAAATAGCAAATTCATTAGTAATAATGCAAAGTTCATAAATGAAGTGGAAATACATCAAACATGAAAATACAGACACAACTCTGAGCTTTACAATGAAAAGAGATGGAAGAAGGTAATTATGCAAACAGTTCATGAAATTAAATGGAATCTGAAGCCCCATGACCAACACCTAGACCCTCTTGTTTAATATCTCCATCTCATAGCTCTGATATGGTTACATGTTACCTTCTAACACACAAGTGAACTCCTCTTTACTAATTCTTCTTCTTCTTCTTCTTCTTCTTCTTCTTCTTCTTCTTCTTCTTCTTCTTCTTCTTCTTCTTCTTCTTCTTCTTCTTCTTTATTCTTGGTGTTTGTTGTCCTACTCCACTCCTAACCTCAGGCTGAGCAGGAGATTACATTTTTAAAGACAGACTTTTATATAAACTCGCAGGTCAAATGGAGTCCCACAAGACAGTAGAGGTGTCCCCAGAAGCTCCTGTCAATTGCTCTCAAGATCCTTCACAAAGAAGCCTTTTATGACTGTGTATCTCATAAAGCCTTGCAATTTCATGAATGGCAACATCAGCAGAGTGATGATGGTACTGGGCATAATGGAGTGAACATATTGTATTGGAGTCATTCTGCTTCTGACCTTCCTTCAGCAAATAAAGTACCAGCAGTCACTTCAGCCAATTCAAACTGTTCATCACAACATCAAAATAGCAACAAATGTGCCTCATGATTGGTTATTCTTAACAGGTGACTCAATTCTAAATCTTTATCCTATCAATTCAGATGTCTGTGGTAAGAGAGGTGGAAGAAAATGAGAAGAGCTTCACTGCTTTGATACGGTGCATTGAGGAAGCCCACAGGAAACTGACTGAGAGGATCAGAGAACAAGAAAAGAGAGAAGCGGAGAAGGCTGAAGGAGTCATGGAGCAACTGGAGAAGGAGATTGAGGAGCTGAAGAGGAGAGAAGCTGAGCTGAAGGAGCTTTCAAAGACCAAGGACCATCTCCACTTCCTGCAGGTGAGAGAGACACTTCACAGGGAGTCGGATCAGACTGGGGTGTGTGGGACCTGAGAAGATTTAGAGAGAAATTTAAAAGATCTGAGGAGTTTGTACAACATGACAAGAACAGGCCATTCAGTCCAACACAGATCATCTTTTCATATTTCCATAACATTTCAAATATTCTTTTTACAAATATCTCAAAGTTGTTTTCTTCATATACATGACAGACAGATGAATCCTACAGCTGACTGTGTGAAAAGTGAATTTTTATGAAGTGTAAAAGATGACATCTAATAAAGGATGATGCCAATTTTTTTACAATGCCACCTTCTGATGTCTCCAACCTTAAACTGATGAGATTCAAATCCTTCAGCATTTCATTACAGCTCAGACCCCACAGTCCAGTCTCGTCTCTCATCTTGTGTGTTTTTCTCTCACACTCCACACAATAGTCCTGATTGTTGACTGTGTTTCACAGACATTATGGAGATTCTCTTCTTGATTTACACTCCACACATGGTGGTCGCTAAATAACTCAGCTTGCCAAAGCTTTCTCTGCTTTGTATGGTTGATGATGATGATGACACAAAGGCAACCAGGATTTCCTCACAAGTCACAGTTCTGAGCTGCAGACCTTCAATTATATAAATATTTAAAGAGCTTTCTCCCTTCATGTGTTAGTCTTTACATTTAATTTAATTTCATTAAGTTTGTCTTAGAACCATAAAAGCTGAATGCCTTGTTTTGTGTGCCAAGTCAATTCTGGGCCCACCTCCCTCTTCAATTCCTGAATTTTGAGTCTCAGCTCCCAGACAACAGAGGGAGCAAGGCAGTAGACAAACCCGGCAGGGAGCCAGCCCATTGCAGGTCCCACCAAATATTCTCTCATAAATAACCAACAAGTCAATGACAGGCATTCTCACCATCTAAACCCACGCTGACTGCCCACCACACTGATCTTTAACTGAGAAGAGCCCCTCTTATCAGCATTACTTACTTTTAATGTCTCCTTTCTGAAATCTCGTCCCTCTTCTCTCCTGATTCAGACTTTCTCATCTCGCTGTGTCCTTCCTGCTGATGGAGACTCGTTGAGCTTCACTGTCACCGCTGATTTCTCTTCTGAGGACCTGAGAAAGAAGCTGTCAGGTCTGACAAAGAGTCTGGAGAAGATCAGCCAGTGGGTCATCATGACAAGGACTCCATCAGGTACAGCGTCTGGTGACATTGTGTTTGTTATTGAAGTCCATTAGGAGGACCAGAGTGACAATAAGAGGACACTGAAGAAGGCCTGCTCTTTAACATTTATCTGCCATCCTTTGCTGTTTATTATTTTTACTATATAGCGCCTTTCACAGTCATTAGCTGAGTGATAACAAACTCTCTAAATAATCAGCTGTGTTTAATGAGATGTTTTGGATTTTAACTTGAAATGTTACACTCCTTACACTTTTCCATATACTCTCCTAAAAGTCCTTTTTCAATTAACTTTGAGATTCTTTTTATTTCCTTTACTTTGCTCACCTTAAGATTAATGAACAGAAATGTGTTTTAAATGGCTAAGCCGGCTCAGAGCAGAAATGAATTGTTTATTTGAGAACAGAGAAGACGTTAATGGACTCAAATTGAGCTCAGCGTCAGTGCTTTATAACATCAGAACATCTCAATCTGCTCCTGCTGTCTTCGCTGTCCATTACATTCTGCTGGATGGAGTCCACGTTAAAAGTTCACGTTCATCCATTTTCAGCTGTGCTCCCCCTGGGCTCTCGTGTTTTATATCCTGCTGTTGTTTGCTCAGAAGTCGTGTCTCCCACCAACATTTAAAAGGAGTTTACACACCAAAAGCATTTTAATTGACATATTTCAGTGTTGAAGATAAGCAATTGGAGGACTGCGTCAGAACTCTGAGTACTTGAGGACCACCTGAACATTTCAGTGAGTGCAGCCTCAGAGTAAAACACACTTTATAAATTATGAGTTACGTACGTTTACACATAAAGACAGTGATTTGTTTAAACACAAACTAAGTTGAAGCAGCCAAGGGCACAGGGTCCATCCCGGCCATCCATCACATTAGACATATTCTGTATGTGTGTATTGTGAAGATAAGCAGAGAGAGTGGGCACAAAGAGCTGGGGTACCACCCTGAAATACCCATTTAATGATGAAGATGAAATAAAAAGCACAAAGACGGAGCACAATGATGGCGTCTGCTGCAATCAAAGGCTGTCAAGTTAAAGTCACTTGTGAGTCGGAGCTCCGTCTTCCTCAGTCACAGATCTGTAATGAACACCCACTTCTGGTAACATTTTATAGGGTGTCACTGAAGAGGCGGAGCTTAATTAGCGGGCTGTGGAAGTGACGTCACTCGTCTTGTGGCCTGTGAACTCACTGAAGTGATGACATTAGCAGGAGCAGCACCCTCTCGACTCAGGGTGGGATTATTTAACTAGATGGAGCCCTGAAGATGTCCCCAACTGTACCTGCTTGTCAACATCTATAAAATACAGAATATTTATGACATTGTATGTCAGGACAAATACCAAGCCAAGGAGGTCAAGGGCCCTCTGTAGACGTCTGTAATCAAATTTTGTTGAAGGAAAATCAGAGCGATGGGATAAAGCTATTTGTAAAGCTTTGAGTCATCCCAAGAGCACAGTGGCCTCATGAATTGAGGAATGGAAAATGTTTGGAAACACCAAGACACTTTCTAGAAATGGCCAGTCTGAGTAACTGGGAAGGAAAGGCCTTGGCCAGGAGGTGACAAAACCTAATGGTCACTACAACAGAACTTCAGAGGTCCTCTGTTGAGATGAGAGAAACTGTAGGACGGACGGCCATCTCAGCAGCACTCCACAAATCAAGGGTTTATGGTAGAGCAGCCAGGGAGAAGATACTCTCAATTTAAAGACAAATGACAGCCTGAGAGCATCAAGGGAAAGATTCAAAGATCTGATGAGACAAACAATGAACTCTTTATACAGAAGACCAAGCAGGATGTCTGGAGAGGACCAGGCACTGCTCACCATCTCCCTAATGCCATCTCTACAGTGAAGATGGTGGTGACAGCATCAGGCTATGGGGACAAATTGATAGGTCAGAACTGAGGGGAGGAGAAGTGCAGTCAAATACTGAGAGGACCTTAAAGAGAACCTATGACCTCAGATTGGGCTATGGATCAATGAACATTAGAACATTAGAACACTCCAGTCGAGAACAGGCCATTCACCCCAACAAAGCTCGCCAGTCCTATCCACTTATTTCCTCCAAGCAAACATCAAGTCAAGTTTTGAAAGTCCAAACGTCTTACTGTCTACCACACTACTTGGTAGCTTATTCCAAGTGTCTATCGTAATTTGTGTAAAGAAAAACTTCCTAATTTTTGTGCGAAATTTACCCTTAACAAGTTTCCAACTGTGTCCCCGTTTGTTGATGAGCTCATTTTAAAATACAAGTCTCGATCCACTGTACTAATTCGCTTCATAATTTTAAACACTTCAATCATGTCACCTCTTAATCTTCTTTTCTTAAACTGTAAGGCTCAGCTCTTTTAATCTTTCATAAAAGATTAAAAGATAAATCTCATAATTCGACCCTGTAGCTCTGAATCAGCCTAGTCGCTCTTCTCTGGACCTTCTCTTGTGCTGCTTTGTCCTTTTTGTAGCCTGGAGACCAAAACTGCACACAGGACTCCAGATGAGGCCACACCAGTGCATTATAAAGGATGAGCAGAACGTCCTGTGACTTGTACTCCACACATCAAGGCGCTATATAACCTGACATTCTGTTTGCCTCCGTAATGGCTTCTGAACACTGTCTGGCAGTTGATAGCTTAGAGTCCACTAAACTCCTCAATCCTTCTCATAAGGTGTACTCTCGATTTTTAGACCTCCCATTGTGTATTCAAACCTCACATTTCTCCTTCCTATGTGTAATTTTTTATATTTACTGACATTAAATTTCATCTGCCACAAATCTGCCCAATTCTGTATGCTATCCAAGTCCTTCTGTGATGATATAATGGATTTCAAATTATCTGCTAATCCACCTATCTTGGTATCATCTGCAAACTTAACCAGCTTGTTCCTTATATTCCCATCTGAATCATTTCTAGATATTAAAAATAGCAGCAGCCCCATCACTGACCCCTGCTGGCCACCACTCTTAACATCGGCCAGTTCTGATGAGGTTCCTCGCAACATCACCCTCTGCTTCCTGTGTCTGAGCAGGAAGACAACAGCCAAGACAACTCTGTAGTGGCTTTGTGACAAGTCCGGGTGTCCTCAAGTTACCAGAATGAGACCCCACAGAATAGGAGAGACCTGAAGATGGCTGTTCAGAGACGCTTACCTTGAAATCTAACAGAGTTTGAGAGGATCTGCTAGGAAGAATGGGATCAACTGGCCTAATACAGGAGGGCAAAACTTGTAGTGACACTTAGTCATGAAGACCACCAAAGGGGCTTCCACAAAGACCTGAATTAAGTGTCTGAATACTTCTATGAAGGAGACGTTTCAGTTTTGATTTGTAATAAATGTGCAGACCTTTCTGAAGACCTGCGCTCACTTTCTCATTTTGGGTTACTGAGTGTAGACTGATGAGCACAAAGGCACATTAATCCATTTACAATTAAATCAACAACACGGTAAAGTGTGCAGAAAGTGAGGGGTCTCAATACTCTCTGACTCCCTGTATATTTATTATTAATATGAATATTCAAATCGACATTTGACCTAATTTGCCAGCCCTTGTATATTTTAGAAATGTTTTATTTGAACTCCTCTGCATTTCTAATTCGTGTTTCAGAACTAAACTAAGATCCCACAATGCCTTCTTCACAGTTTCCATTCTTCTTCTCTTTTCTTTTTATTTTCAGCTCATGAAGCTCCAGTTTTTACCCTCCAGCCTCCTGCACCTCAGAGCAGAGACGACTTTTAAAATGTGAGTTTGTGCTTTGACTGAATGGATCATCACAATAAAATCATTGAAGTTTTAATAGAGCAGGACAGGCTTAGGATATGAAAGTCTGAGTGTTGTGTGACTGAGGGGCTGAGAGTGATGGGGTCCTGTGACTGGTGCATTATGGGATAGAGACTCAGTCAGTGAATCACCAAAGCTGTCTGTTGAACCCGAGTCTTGAAGTGTCCAGAAATGTTTAAAAGGAAAAGAAAAATAAAATCCACGTCACGTGATGCACTTACTTTTCACATGACTCTATATACATACATATTTTTAGTTAAAAATGCTTCATGTTCCAGTGAGCACAACTGCTAATATTCTCAAAATGTATGAGGGTCCACAGGACTGTAGCCCACCTACCTAATGAGACCACCAGAGTAAAGCTGACCTCAAATTGAACAGAAGGAGAGTTTAAATGGAGGAGAAAAGGCAGTGTGCTGTGGTGGTGAAGACTTTGGAGTTCAAACTCTGAGGTTGTGGGTTCAAATCCCACTACTGACACCACTGTGTGACCTCAGCAAGTCACTAAACCTGCCTGGGCTCTGATTGGACAAAGAAAACAAAAAGAAACAATGGAATCTGAGATGATGGGAGTCACCTTGGATAAGAATGACAGTCAAAAATAAAAAGAGATGACAGGAAACACACTAAAGAAAGAAAGAGAGAGACAATGACAGATGGGAAAGGCACGATATGATAGATAGATAGATAGATAGATAGATAGATAGATAGATAGATAGATAGATAGATAGATAGATAGATAGATAGATAGATAGATAGATAGATAGATAGATAGATTAAAATTAGTAAATGCTGACTGCAGCTTTATTTGAAATAATTGATGTGGTTGTGAAGTGTGACATTTGATTGATTTTAAATTAAAGAGGTGGACTGTGACAATAAAACATGTCATTTAATAAAGCCAGCGGTCAGTGTGGACAGTCCATCAGAACTCTGACCTCAATGGTGACCTTATGTTGTTTATCATAATTTCTGACGACTGAGATGACTTTCAAATGACTGACTTGCCTGCCTTTCTCATTGTTGTCTGTTGTTGTCTTTTATGATTTCATTTTTCATCCCACAGATTCTGTCCAATCAGATGAGATTTTTACTATTAGTGTCTAGTCAGCTTCTCCTGATTGGTTCTTGTTAATTGTCTGTGTTGTGCTCCGTCCCCAGTCCCGTTACACACTCCCAGATTTCCTCACTCGTTTCTTTTCTCTCCTTTCAGACTTCTGTCCCATCACACTGGACATCAACATGGCACACAGATACCTCCGTCTGTTTGAAGGGAACAAGAAAGTGAAATGGGAGAAGACAAAGACTGAATATCCTGATCATCCTGACAGATTTGACTGCTGTTACCAAGTTCTGTGCAGAGAGGCTCTGACTGGGACTCGCTGTTACTGGGAGGTGGAGTGCAGTGGAGACTTCATGAGGATTGGAGTCGCATATAAAGGACTGAGCAGGAAAGGATGGGACAGGGAGTGCTACCTTGGATACAACGACAAGTCCTGGTGTTTGATGTGGTCTCATTCCCAGTACTCTGTGTGGCACAATAAACAGCAGACTGTAATCAGCGCCCCAGCCCCAGAATAGGTGTGTATCTGGACTGGCCTGCTGGCTCTCTGTCATTTTATAGCGTCTCACACACAATGACCCTCCTGCACAGGTTCAACACCTCCTTCACTGAGCCCCTCTATCCAGGGTTTTATGTTGGTCTAAACTCCAGTGTAACAATCAGCCATCTGACATCATGTGACCACTGACCAGTACCCTCCACCGGTCACTTGATGTCCCCACAAGCTCAGGTGTCTTTGTGTTTGCAGTTTGGGTCAAAATTAATTTTCCACTATAGGTGGGGGGGCAGCACCTCTGTGAGTGAATTTGTGGATGAGTATGTGGGGTGAGTGCGTCTGTCAGGGTCTCCATTATTATTGGGTCTGAGTAGCCAATCAGGTGTGAGTGTCATAATGAGGGGCGGTGACACCTCAGACCTACAAATACCAGTCTGACCAGCAGGGGTCACTGTTGATTCACAGCCACATGTCCTTCAGGCTGACACCCCAACTGCTGTGTCCTCTGTGTGTCACTGAATGTCACCTGTCAGTCAGTCTATATAGTGCCTTTCAGTAGTGCTGCTCCAGCAGGACCACATGCCTGTCTCCGTATCCAGAGCCTCATTCCAGTGACTATTTAGGAGCACAGAGTGACAGAAGTGACTGGAGTGCTGGTCTCTGAACAGACATTGTCTGCCCCTCTATTAGTTACTCCGGTGGTCTGTCACCTCTGAATGAATTCACTGTGAATGTCTAAAGACGAGGACTCACCGCTCAGTCACATGTCGGCCATACTGATGGAGTTTGGTGTTTTACTGAGTCACTTGGTGTCACGTTAGACATTAAACTGCACCTCCTCCTTGTTGTTCCCACTGTCACCCAACCTCAAGGAGACAAGTCAGCTGACTGACTTCACCTTCACTGTCGGTGTTCAAAGTGACAATCAGATGTGACACTTGGGGACACTTTTATCTTTCCACTGACACACACATTCCCAGGATTCATTTACAATTCCCTCAGGACCTCTTAAGGAGCTGCGTGTCACCTGACATCAGTGTGTGTGAAGAAGCCAATGAAGGCCCAGGCTGACACCCCCACTGTGTATTACAGGCCTCACCAGCAGATGGCGACTTCTAAATCTGTCATCTTCACGGAGCCTGAGGGGTTAAAAGGAAGAGGAGAAGATGAGAAAAGAGTGAGGGGTGAGGATGATAGAGAAGAGAGTCAGGGTGATAAAGGGTGAGATGAGTGACCTGAGACAGAGTGCGTCAGACAAGTGTGTCACTTGTTTGTTTGTCAGTTGTGTTCCTTCCTTGATTTTCTCCTCTTGACTTGCCACACGCTGATGGCCGTCCTGTGATCACAGATTGTATTCCTCGTTGATCAAATCCACATCTCGATGTGTGACTGACGTCTGATTCTTTAAGCACTCGCTCATCAGACAGGTTGTCACCGATGAGCTCTTCACTGCTGACCTAAGCCCTGCTGCCCTCTTCTCTCTCCTGTCACCTCGGCCATTGCTTCAGTCCCGCTGTGTCACCTCATAAAGCCACTGGTCTATCTGGTCACTCAGGTCCTCGTCACAGCTGCACACTGGCAGTTGTTCAAACTCTACAGGCTGACAGCCATGTTGTCCTGTTGTCTGATGTTTGTGTTGGTTGAGGTCATCTCTGCTGACCTCGGGGCTTTTAGAGCTCAGGATTAATGAAATGGAAATGTCAGTCAGCAGGGTGGGCAGCTGGGCACATTCAGGGCAAAATGTCATTTAAAAGTCGATGAGCACACTGGACACATCGCCAGTCACTGATAATCGACTCCACGTCATCTCCTGTGGTCCCTCATCATGTGCTGTCAACTCAGACGCTGGTCATGTGACTTGCACCTTAGTGACATTCCTGTGACTTTCAGGGCTGTGACAGTCAGCTGATTCTTCTGGAGCCAAACTGCTCCCTCTTGTGGCCTCTCTGCATATTAAACACACGAGAAGTTAGGATGTGAAGTGTTTGGTAAGATCTAAAAATATTTAGAATATTAACATGACCTTGAAGGACAGTTTGGTTTTATAATAATTAATGTGAAAAGAATACTTATTTTAGATTAATCTTTAGTTAAATATGATTAGGTGTTACATTCACAGAGATAAATGGCCTGTTAGTGCTTCACAGTTTGTAAAATTTGAGTTGCTTATTAATCTAAAAGATCAAAACACAAAATAAAAAATATGACGACTGTTATTTGTCAAATCGTTTCATTTGGTAACTTTTGATTTGTAAATTCCGCTGATTTATCTCATATTTTAAATGTTCTAATGATATTAAGACTTCTTGTTTATGATTATTCCTCTTTAATAAAAGGACAAGTGTCTGTGTGTCTGTCTGTGTATCTGTCCAGTCACTTTGTCTCTGTCTTTCCAACAGATGGCGCTCACAAACATTAGCACAGCTTTTATGACTCCCATGCTAATCAATATCATCGAGTTACAGAGCCGCAGCACCAGGCGTCACCTCTGATATCGGCCAACAGTTTAATGCAGAATGTGTGTTAGGGTGAGTGTGATTAGTGGGCACCATACCAGCCTGTAAACCTCCCAGCTGGCAGACAACTGCAAAACCCTAAATTCTCCACTATATGCTAACAAGGTAGCAAGTCATGTAATTATGAGATGATGAATAATAATAATAATAATAATAATAATAATAATAATAATAATATAATAACGATCAAGTGCCAGTGACCTGCTATTATTATTAACAAACTTGTATTTATTTTGGTTCTGCTTCTTTAGCAACGTGAGACTCGCGTCAGATTTACTTGATTAGTTAACAAATTTGGGAGTTGTGTTAAGTAGTGAGAAGTCAAGTCAAATGACACCTTTTATTGGCTAACTAAGAAAATTACAATATGCAATCTTTCGAGGCAACTCAGGCCCCTTCTTCAGGCAAGATGTAATCAAAGAAAAAAAATATTGCAGACATTTTAACGTGATATCGTCGATTATTAGGCCGCTCAAGTTCTTACAGATTTGCGCCACTCGTCCAGCTCAAGTGCTCCTTCTTGCTCAGCCGACATTCTCTTCCCAAGCCATCCCATAATGGTCACAGACACTCCCTTTGTAAATGTCGCTGTCTCCTCGGTGTTTCAATTACTGATGATCTCCTTGATCGTTTAATCGCTCCTTAAATCTCCCGAGCGTGCGTACATAACCGTGGACTGTCTCAGCCCGTCTTGTGTTAATGGCGGACACTGAGATCACAGCACCGACTGAGCCTCGACTGGAAGCAGACGGCTATTCACGTGATGCTCACTCCGCTAAGTCTCAGTGTGACACGCGCGCTTCACGGAGTGCTCGACTGGTTTAGTCCGGTGCTGCGGTTTGAGATCAGCGGGAACGCGCACTGCAGGGGAGATTGGGGGTGAAGGCGGAGCGCAGGTTTGGTCCGCACGTTGAACGGCACCTTCAGGTTATTACAATTGACCGGGCAGGTTATGAGATCGCAGGTGACTTTGACTTCAGTTTGACAGACACAAATACAAACACGCGTCATCAACTTTTACATGACCATTTACCATTTACATGAGACGAAGATCGGAGAATCTGCGCAGACCCCCAAGAGTTCATGTCGTTGTGCTCACCGCCGCCTCCTGCTGTGCAGGTCTGACGTCTGACAGCTGAGCAATGAAGCGCCTACTTGTGGCGGAGATCCTCGAGGCCAGTCGGCCTGCTGAACCTGACACCCCTCGAGCGGCTCTCTTGTGTTCTCCTTGCCTGCGTTTACGTTGCGGAGGTGCGCTTCTGCCATCTCGTGGCCAGGCCTAGTACTCAATAGCTTTAATATAAACGGGAAAAGTAGAAAAAGCCGCATGTCGTCTCGAGTAGTCTGACATCATGAGTATCTTTCATAAAATAAGTAAAAGAAAGAGGCTACATATCCTGCCTTGCTCTCTGTGTTGGCTGGGATTGGCTCCAGCAGACCCCCGTGACCCTGTGTTCGGATATAGCAGGTTCGAGAATACCTGACTGACTGAGGACGCAACATACAATAAGGATTGAGTGGTAAACAGGCAAGGCAGGAACAGAACAATAAATAAGCATGAGACTAAAGCAAAAATGACAGCAAGTTTTTTTGATTTTTAATATACCTTTTATTAAACAATCAACAATCAATAGAAAATACAAAAATCAACAAACCATCAAAAAGAACATCCTATGTAACCTATGAATGAGTTTTTTTCTGTAGTTTCATAATAATTAATTCACAAAACAAAAACACACTCCTCATTAACAATTTTACAAATTGCTTTCATTACACACCACTGTTTAACAAATATTTGTAAATTGTTGGTCATCCTATAAAACTTAAAATCTAATAAAATTCTTATTTTTAATTATGCCTTAAAAACCCCACCAAGTCAGACTCCCTGTCATTCTTATTTTTTTTCCTTCCTGGTGATATAAATGGCAGGCTTAGCCTGACCCAATAAATAATTTGCTAATCTGCTAACATTCATTTTTGCTCTCACATTATCAAAACCATATATAAAAACCGGATTGGTGAAATAAACACTAAAAACACGGCCAAGTACACAGCAAAATCTTCAGTGTTGTTTAGTGTTGTTTTTCAGAGTTCATTTTAACAAGAGTTGATTCTGGTGTTGATTTGAGAATATCAGCACTCGGAGTGTTACACAGTGTTTACATTAGACCACCAAAGAGGGATTTGAGTTCCCTTTTCTTTAATTGTGGCCATTACTGAAAAATGATTGTCAATCGTTAAATTGTTATAATAACAAGCATATTGCAATTTTATGCATATATATATATATATATATATATATATATATATATATATATATATATATATATATATATATATATATATATATACAGTACAGGCCAAAGTTTGGACGCACCTCCTCATTCAATGTGTTTTCTTATTTTCATGACCTTTACATTGGTAGATTCTCACTGAAGGCATCAAAACTATGAATGAACACATTTTGAGTTGTGTACTTAACAAAAAAAGGTGAAATAACTGAAAACATGTTTTATATTCTAGTTTCTTCAAAATAGCCACCCTTTGCTCTGATTACTGCTTTGCACACTCTTGGCATTCTCTCGATGAGCTTCAACAGGTAGTCACCTGAAATGGTTTTCACTTCACAGGTGTGCCTTATCAGGGTTATTTAGAGGAATTTCTTGCTTTATCACTGGGGTTGGGACCAGCAGTTGTGTTGTGCAGAAGTCAGGTTAGTTGGATGATCATTTATTTTTCAACAGGACAATGACCACAAACACACCTCCAGGCTGTGTAAGGGCTATTTGACCAAGAAGGAGAGTGATGGAGTGCTGTAAACGGTCAGGAAAATAAAGAAAACACATTGAATGAGGAGGTGTGTCCAAACTTTTGGCCAGTACTATATATATATATATTTATTTTTCTATATATGGCTGATCTTCTATTCTTTTCTCTCAGTTATGAATATTTCTCTAAAACACTCAGTTTTCTAAAAGCACACAAAGCACTGATTCTGACCTAAATTAACACAAGACGTCTGTGGCTGTATGCAGTGTGCTGTCACCGCGTGTTAGCTCTCTCCAACTGTGGCGACTAACATCTATTTTCTGAAAGGCACATAAACAATGGTGTCACACATAGATCAACATAAAACATCTGTTGCTTGTTCGCTTCCGGTCCTCCTGTGTGGAGAGCGCTTTGAGTAGTGAGAAAGGCGCTATATAAATGTAAAAGAATTAATTAAAAGAATGAAGTCACCGTGAGACGCAATCTGGATTGTACTGAGCCCCTCGTGTGCCTCATGTGGACAAAAGTCGACATCTTCCCTAAAACGCTCCCCTTCCTCTCCATCTTCCACTTAATGTCTTAACTCTTCTCCGTTCAGGTAAAGTGAAGTTACATTTTCGTCCGTATTGTATTTATGTATCTTTCTGTGTACGATTGTCTGCATTTTCATTGTTCTAGTATACGATTTTATGCATCAAGTGCGGTTATAAAGGTTTAAATAAGCAGTCATGGGGTTCGCGAGCGGATGAATCCATTTTACATAATTTGATATGATTGGGAAATGGTTTCAGTTTTTAAAAAAATCGGTTTCTGAACAGCCTTTAGGTATGAATTTATAATCAATGTCTGAGGTTCCACTGTATTTCCTTATCTATTTCTTCTTGAATTAAACTAATTATGTACCCATTTACTTATTTCAATGCACGACAAGATACGAAACACATCTTGAAATTTAATTATTCATAGATTTATTTATCTGCGTATTTATTTAATTTTTACTATAATATGCCTCCATATTAGATATATTTCTGTTCTTAAATAAATATTGTATGTAGCGACACCACAGCTGAACTCTGTAATGGCAGTTTCAGTTGCTTTAGCCAATATATTAAGCTGTTGTCCCGAGATTGTTAACCAACTGCTCTCTCAAAGCTGACACTGAAGTTCTTTCATGAGGTCTCGTCGTGCTGGTGAAGGTGAATTACCGTCAGGTGAAGAAATACATCAAAGTGCAAGATGGGTTCACATTTGAGGAGTTTCTAAACGAAGGTAAATTTGAATTTAATTATGTCTGTTTCAGCTGATTTGAAAAGTTACTTTATTGACATTTATAATCAAATTTATCTTGTTTTACTAAAAAAATTAGGCTTACAGCAAAGGCTGCACTTCAAGTCTTTGATGAGACAAATACTAACGTGGAGGAAGATATTTTTCAAGAGTTGGTTCAGAGCAACCCACAGATATGCTTCACAATAAAATGTCCTCCACAAGGGTTTTTGCTGAACTGGATGTTTCTGGTAGTATGTAATTTCTTTTTGAAATGCTCAAATTTCATTTATAAAATATTTGAAAATGAATCAATACTAGCAAAATACTTGCTTCGCAGTGGCGAAGTACTGCCTTAAAATTTTTATTAAGAAGAAAATTAAACCTTTTAAACTGAGGGAAAATATACCAATAATTATTTGTTAAGGATCTCTTTGTATACCACGTTGTCAGTTCGGCCCTCCAGTTGTAATCTGACCAAGCTGTGCGCTGAGCTTACTCTTGAGCATGTAACTTACAGTTGTAATGTGAACAGTAATCTTGTTTCAAATCTCACAGCTTGGATTGCTGCTGTCATAATCGGTTTGAGTTTCATGGTTTGTTTCAATTCGACAGTATTTGTAGGACTTGTGTTGAAGAGACATTCGGCATCTGTCAAGCGTTGTAAGTATAAAACTGGTTTCAACGATAACTTCACATCCAGCTTTTGAGAGTTTAAACATTCATAAACATCAAAGTGTCCACTACTGAAATCGTCACCTGTGAATCTAAGATGTTTAAGAGGCATTGGCGGTTGTCGAAGGTGTAAAATGTTTGGCCCTTTCGTTACACTTGAAAGCGACAACCAAACAATTCAGCAGCAGCCATCAACTTACATGCAGATCCATAGGTGAAGGGCTTAAGCATTTCACTCTTCTAGTGCTCCTGTGTAGTATAATTATCTCCTGTACCGTCATCAGTCCACACCTTGAACCTGTCCCAGTCATTCAATACATAAGACATAAGGTTCCTCCGGATATCAAGAGTGAGCCTTATATGGCCGTACAATATGTAACAGAGAGCATGGAAAAGGCAGGTGGTATCTCTGGGCCTGGAGACCACTCAGTAAGTGACAGTTCTTTGATCGATGGTGATCACCTCGATAGACATGTTAATGCGGGTTGGAATAATAAAGGAGATGGGTACCTGAACAATGTAAAGTAAGTCTAAAATACCTACACAATAACTATAATCGTAATAAAGAAACAATAAAACAGCGGAGAAGCCGTGGATTAAATAAAAGGCTGTAGTTATCAGCAGGGAGACATGAATCCGTGGCGAGGCAAGGAAGGGAATGTAGAGACTGGAGCGACGAACGGCAGGCAGCCAACAACGTGGGAGGCGTTGGGATGGGGGACCCAACGCCGCCTCACACGGTGACCGAGCTGCAAGCTATGGACGTATATATGTATGTAAGTAGGATTCAGTTAGCGTTGGGAACCCACGTACCAAATTTCTTGAAGATGGTCCCATAAGTAACAAAGACCGTTGGAAAGTTCAATATGGCGGCTGACAGTGGCGTTTTACCACCGAAATAAGTACGTACATTGGTTTTGGTTAGCGCAGGGAAAGCCGCCTACCAAATTTCGTGAAGATGGGGCCATGAATAAGAAAGTTCAACATGGCGGACGTTGTCGACCGTTATCGACCGTTATGACCGTTACGTGTAGAATTTCGAAATGAAACCTGCTTAACTTTTGTAAGTAAGCTGTAAGGAATGAGCCTTCTGCCTACATGGGAAGTTGGAGAATTAGTGATGAGTCATTGAGTGAGTGAGTGAGTCAGTGAGTCAGTGAGTCAGTCAGTGAGGGTTTTGCCTTTTATTATTATAGATTGATCTCCCCTTTTAAAAAACAGAATTTTCACGGCCAGCTACCTCAACACCAAGTACACGCACCGCTAGACTTTCAAACTCCAGTGATGTCGAAGGGTGGAGAGAACCCAACTGAACTCGTCTGCAAGGTCAAACTCTAATAATGGCAGAGAAATCACAGGCGCTGAAAAGGCCAAACAGGTCAATGTGGATTTATCTGCCTTCATGTGTAACTTCTGTGTGTGATGTCATCATACCATTCCTTCATATTATTTTATCTTTAATAACTAGATTGTTCAAAATGCCCTGAAAGAGAAACCTGGTGGTTTGGATGTTCTCGAAGAATATGAGTTGACTAAAATACGGCACGAGACGACAGCTTGTTAATGTTCTTGTTATCCATATGGCAGAGGTTCATGGGTAAGCTATCGGAGAATTGATAAATCAACACAATATCAAGCTTGCTTTGCTTGAACTATGGCGGCCGTTCATCCCAGCCAATACCACCACACTGCTAGATGGTGCTCTTCTGGCAGCATGGAGGTGCCCGATTTCCAGCAGGGCATCATGGATATTGGAGTTGTCCTTCACAGCCCTGCTGGATACCATGGGGCCGCAAGGGACGCTGCAGGAGGCTCAAAGACTTATATTTGCCCTTTAACCCGGAAGTACGTCCTAGTCACATGGACAGAGGAAATGACGTGCTTCTGGGATGAAAAAGAAGAGTTTTTATCTGACCCGGAAGTATTGCCAATCGCATGGACTGAGAGGAGCGAAACACTTCCGGGTCAAGCACTATAAAGGACTCTGGGAAATCCCAGACAAACGTCCTGAGCTGGGTGGAAGGGTGGCAACGCGTCTGGGAGTGTAGGATTGATTATTGATTAGTGTATTGTGTTATTTATATGAGTATTGTGGAGGGAGGGTGCTTTGTGCACATTATTATTATAATAAATCAATTATTTGGACTTTTATCTGGTGTCTGACGTATTGTCTGAGGCTTCAAGGGAGCGATAGTGCCCTATCTGTCACTGCGTCTATTCATAAAGATATGGAGGTTTAAGTTGTCGATAAATGACTAAGTTCTACTTAATCTTATAAAATTTTCAGGAGGATTCCCACCCATAAACAGAGAGAGACATATGCCTAGCACTTATTTTTGTATTTATTAATTTATTTATTTTCACTTAGTCCTGTAAATAGAATAGTGTGCTGTGCTCAGTGTTACAGGCCAGAGTTTACACCAAAGGGTTAATAGCTGCTGTAACCGACATGTACAGAAATGTCAGTTAACACTTGGATCTCCTGTGAATTGACACTGAGACCAGGCTTTTTATATATTTAAATGATTTTAGATGGGAAACCTGCTTTTTATTTTAGAGGTTTTGAAATATTGTGTAAACTATTTTGTGTAATAAAACAAGCATTTTGAAAAGTCTTGATTCCTGTGTTTTTTTTTTAAATCTGGTGTATAATGTGTGTACATTAAACTTTCCATTAATGAGACATTATCCTCTAAATAAAATGAGGTGCACCAACTTAATATCCATCTGTTATCCAACCCGCTACATCCTAACTACAGGGTCACGGGGGTCTGCTGGAGCCAATCCCAGCCAGCACAGGGCACAAGGCAGGAAACAAACCTGGGCAGGGCGCCAGCCCACCGCAGGGCACACACACACACACACACACACACACACACACACACACACACACACACACACACACACACACACACACACACACACACACACACACACACACACACACACACACACACACACACACACACACACACACACACACACACACACCAGAGACAATTTAGAATCACCAATGCACCTCACCTGCATGTCTTTGGACTGTGGGAGGAAACTGAAGTTCCAGGAGGAAACCCACGCAGACACAGCCAACTTCATATGGCATCTCAAATAATAGGATATCCTAACAGTCATTGAGTGTAAACATATTGCCACTCCACACTTGGCATGTGTTGAAATCAACACCTTAAGAGTTACTTTTCACACCAGCAGAGTGTCTTGAGAATTTAGTTTACACCAAGTAGATGTTCAGCACACTTCTGGTGTTATAAATGAACTCTTACAGTGTTGATTTCAATACCTGAAAGTGTCAAACAATATAACACGACACAAAGTGTACATTGAACTCGATTTGGTGTGGACCTAAATAAACTCTGAAGAAGTGTTACAATGAACTCTGAAGGTGTGAATTTAACACTTTGGATTTTGCTGTGTATAAAATTATTGAGGAACCCTGGTTTAATTATTAGTTCATTGTGTGCGATAAGAATGATCTGATCCTTAAGATTTATAAGTGTTGAGATACTATGCATGCCATTTACAGAAACAAAATGTTAAGAGCTCTTGTTTGTCAAAGTCTCTTAATGTTTCAAAGTGGTTCATTGCTTTTTAGGAGGATTCTTTCTGAAGCAGTGACATGAAGCAGAAAGTCATCTCTAAGAACGTTACTGTGAATGGTGGAGGTATTAAATACAATAGAAAGCAATGCTGACCTACAGAATCTTGGAGGTATTCATCTATTTAGCTGACACATAGGAGACAATACTCTTCATGTAACTGTAAAGATTTCTTGTGCTTTATGATAACGATAGAGAGGTATACAAGGTACAAGAGCATCCTCACCCTTAAACCACTCAGTGAAGGCACAGTTCCAAAAACAAGATAAAAGATCTTTGGTTAATCCGCCCAAATCCTGCCCTTCTTCTCCAATAAAACACACCTGAAGCTTTTTGTTGAGGAGTTCTGTTGTTCCATAAATTCGCTGCACGTCATTCAATATTGTTTCCCTGTTTATTTCGATAATGATTTCTTCCTCTATTAATCCTTCAAGCTCTGAAGAACCTCATAAAATACAACATGTTTTTATAAAGAAAGTGAAACAAATGAACTGTGGAACATATAGAGTAAATGAAATGTGAGGGGCTGATCAAAATGTGAGAGCGACAGACATTTCTGAGTCTATAGGAGGGACAGAAAAAGAGGACGTCTGGCTGGAAAATACAAACGTGACCCCTTGAATTGTCAATGGACTGATTCTTAAGAGAAAGTGTTGGAGCAAAAGTAAGGACCTTCAGACATCACAATTATGTGAAGGGTTGTTTTGACCAAATTTGAGGCTTAATTGACTGTTGGCTGTAATTTCTTGAAATCAAAGAGATGCATTTCCTTTTCTAAAAATGTAGTCCAATGTACAGAACTTAATTTGTAAATTATAATAGTTTGGCTAGATTTATGTATGAAGGTGACTGAATTACCTGAGTAAATCTTACTTCTGTCAAGATGGAGTCGTTTTCATCCAACTGAGATACTTTAATCTGAACCTGACAAAACAAAAATAAAAATAATAAAGATAAAATCTGTAAAGCTAATAAAATAAGTTCACAAGCACACACCTCGTTTCCCAGAGTCCTTCCTGTTTCTCTAGACATTCACACATATTTCTCCTCTCCTCCTATTAAATAATTTGCTCTTAATTCTGAATGTTTAAAACATTAAATATTTACTGTGGGAGTATCAGCGTTTATATCAGCAAAAGGAGATTCTGGAGGACTTGGGACATTTGACTCTTCATGCAGTCTGGATAATCTCAACTGCAAAAGCAAGTGATTGGAAAATGTTAATTTATTTATGGATTAATAAACTTTAGTTTAAATAAAACTAATTGAAAACAGACGTCGATGAGATGCCAGTCCATTTCAGAAACATTTACTCAGCCATTCTAATACAAAACCAATTTGATTGATTGATTTAGCAGACTGTCTATAGACTGAGAGAGGACAACATGCATCCACACAGGGGACTAACAATGTCTGCATGCAATGCAACCTGCCCTAACTAAATAATGTCAATGATTGTAACAGATCTCTTTACAGACTGAAGAGCAGTGTGGTGCGGAGGTTTGTGTGCTTCCTCAACACTGAGCTCCAAAGCCCATTACCGGACCTGCACATATTCTTTGTATTTCCATTTTGTCAATAAGCTCCTGTTTCCTTTGACATCTCAAGTGCCTCATTTTTAGTTTTGTCAGAAACTCTAAACTGGTTTGGTATTGGTGACTGTGGGAGAGTCTGACTGGCATACTGATTAGGGTTTGCTCCCTTCTTGTACCTCATGCTGCCATAAGCAGTTTCAATAAATGGACAGATTAATGTAGTAAAGAATTTTACAAAATTACCTATCTGGCTCTCTACTTCTGGTTGAGGTTCTCTTGTGTTTTCCAGCCTATCTACTTGTGGCTCCTGTGACAATGTGGCCTGCACTCCCTATTAAATAAATCAGGTAAAGTAATAGTCTATAAAACTGAATAAATAATTACAAAACAAATCATACTAATTTTTAACACTAAAATATCAATGTTATTTCTTTTATAAAGGATTTCTCTTTCTACTGAATATAATCAATAGTGGTGTCCTTAATAAGTAATGAACCTCATTTACTAACATTTAACAGAATGTTTTAATATAACAGCATCACAAACAATAAGAAATAAATACCTGATAACTTACTTCTGCATGCACTTGACTGAATTTCTGGTCGAAATTCTGATTCTTGTTGTGCCGTGTGTATCTGCTCCATCTTGAAAAGGAAATGTAGAAAGGATTGTGGTGTTTAAATATTCAGTCGTACATAAAAACAAATGTGTGGATTCAGTTGAGTGACAGTGTAATTAACATGCAATGAAGCACAACTGCACACTGTACTTTATAAATGCTCACTGAAGATTCGGCATAATGACAGGTTCTTCTTTCTTTCACAGAGAGTATCATATTAATCAATGCACAATTTGACATATTAGAGAAATTAGTGAGACTTCTACCTGAATCGGTAGTGGTATGTCACGGTGAGGAATTATGAATATTCTGCCTTTCCCAATTTGTTCCTGTAATTGAGCAGCAGTTTCAGTTTGCGAGATCTGCAAACGTCTCCCTTTCTCGGTTTTGCAAAACTAAATCCTGTTAAGTGTAAAGGAACGTCTGGGAATCTTTCAGTAATAAACTTCTCTAACTGAGGAATTGTCCAGTTCCTATTAATGGATGATTTGCTTCTTTATCTGTCTTGAGTCCCAGGCTGCTCATGTTTTGGAGGACCAGAAATCAGAGAGATAATTATTGTACAAGTACGTAATGAAATTCAATAAGTGATCTGCATACTGGATGAATACATAATTAGTGCAATAATTTAAAACTGCTATGAAAACTGCATTGTGAGGTCCTATTATGCACTGCTTACACAACAACTCATTTTACTTAACTAGAAGAATCTTAATCAAACTTTTATATCTCATCAGGAAGATGATGCTCTATATTGGCTGAAATTTGAAAATCTTAGTTTGTTAACAAGAATTTCCTTTCTTTTAAGTGTTTTTCAGTGAGCCTCCATATTCAATTAACACACATCAGACATTTTCTGCATGGCCAGATCTATACACTGTGGCCCCGGCCGGCTGGAGCCCGGCGGGCGCCCAGGAGGACGTGAGGAGGGCTTGTGCCTCCTCCAGACCGCGAGGGGGCGTCCGTCCTGGTTCTGTTGGGGGCCACGGGTTGAGGGCATGGAAGCCCTTCCCTGTAGGGGCCCGTGGTCACCGCCAGGCGGCGCCCCGATGCCGGTTTATCCCGTGCGGTTGCCAGTCGGGGCAGGAGCCCGGCCGGGACGCTTGAGGACCGGAGGAGGGCGAGTGCCTCCTCCAGACCGAGTGGGGCGTCCGTCCTGGTTATGCAGGGGCCTCGGGTACAGGGCTTGGAAGCCCAGCCCTGTAGGGACCCGTGGCCACCGCCAGGCGGCGCCCCAGTGCCTGTTTATTCCGGGGAAGACGACAGGGGCGCCGGGACGGCTTCCGTGCGCAGCGGCATTTCCGCCACACGGGGTGTGTCCGCGGAGATTGCCGGGAGCAGCTGGAGCCCATCCGGTTCCTATAAAGGGGCGCCTCCCTCCAGTCGTTGACAAGAGTCGGGTGGAAGAGTGGCAACGTCTGGAGGAGGAAGGAGGCGGAGAGAAGAAAAGAGAAAGTGAAAGTGAAAGAAAAGAGAAGGCATTGGAGGGGCCTGGACTAAGGAGTTGGGGTTGGTGAGCGAATTGTGGTGCAGTAATGGAAAATAAACCTGTGTTTGTGGGTGACATCAACGTGTCTGCCTGTCTGTGTCCGGCGAGGTTCACAACACACACACACTGACACACACACATACATACACACATACATACATACATACATACATACATACATACATTTATACTTGTCTATATAAGGTATATTTGCTCAACATTAGTTTTGCAGGGATATGCAAATATGTAAGAAGTTAAAAGTAAGAGTTTTTTGGGAGGGCGGTAGGAACAAATCCACATTTGAAAGCAAGTAGGTTGTCTGAAGAAATTCCTTACATGACGAGTACAAACCTAAGCCATTTCTGATAAGACGTGAAAGTTCTGACGAAGGTGGAACGTACTCTTCATTATGTTTCTGAAAAAGGAAAAAAATTAAGTTTCATATATCGCATTTTGATCTTCCTTTTTTCTTGTTGCAGTATCTGGGGAAAATAAAAATTGAAATAAATGTAATCTGTGAAGTTTCTTTTAGGAAAATAAATAATACTCTCGTACCTATCTGGAAATATATATTCTCTAACTGCAATTATTACTATTTAACTGGCATCCACACATTGTATACATTGATTAATAGTTTAATTTAGAGTTTTTTGTGCATATGTATTCTAGATTATACTTCAATTCAAGTCCTGTAGCATTGTAATAACAATAATGATGTACAGTATATGATTTCTGAACAGCCTCTTGATAGTTGCAGCAGTGATATGTGAAAGAAATAAGAAGAAAGTCAGACATTACTTCAGTGATTATATTCTACAACAAGCATTATCTATACTAATAAAAGGCAAAGCCCTCACTGACTCACTCACTGACTCATCACTAATTCTCCAACTTCCCGTGTAGGTAGAAGGCTGAAATTTGACAGGCTCATTCCTTACAGCTTACTTACAAAGGTTAAGCAGGTTTCATTTCGAAATTCTATGCGTAACGGTCATAACTGGAACCTACTTTTGTCCATATACTGTATATGGCCATGGCCTGCCGGTCGGTTGCCGTGTGAGGCGGAGTTGCGTCCCACGTCATCACGCCTCCCACGTAATTAAGTGCCTGCCCATATAAGGTCAATATTCACTGGTCAAGGTCTGTGTTTATGCAAACGACCTTCGATGCACGTTCTCCGAGCGGCTCATGTGAACTGACTGTGAACGCAGTACGCATACAAGCATATTCATAAGTGCAGCTACTGCGAAACAAAGCACACAGTGGAAAAAATCAATGTCCAGCTAAAGGAAGACATTGTAAAAACCCATGCATGTAGTGTGTGATTTCTCAGATAAGAGTACCAATTTGGGTAGTGCTCACGTGAACTGACTGTGAACGCAGTATGCATACAATCATATACACACACACACACACACATATATATATATATATATATATGTAGTTTTAATGTCAAATAATGCAAAGAGTACACAACATGTGTTTCGTCCTAATTCTGGGCTCATCAGGCGTACACACTCACTGCATCCCCTCTCGGGAATTGTACCTCAGAACGTCAGAGTCAGAGGCAAAGCCTCTTACGTTGCGTCACGGCGTGTGGTTTGTTTATTTGACAGTATGTAGATCGGGATAATTACATTCAATGCATTCGTAGTCTGAATCACAATCTGATTGCTTTCCTCTCATAGTCAATTCTCTGGTTTTCATGTTGTTTTGTACTTTGGACCCCAAATATGAACTCCGTGATTTCAACCAGCCCTTCCACCCCTGGAGTTCTTCTGTGTGTTTAGAATTAAAAGGACTCCCCGAGTCATGAGAATCACTGAGGGACGAGACCCAACAAATGGCGTTGCTGTTGTTTATATATGAATATTGTTTGGTGACACTTTAGTTTAGGTACTCATGTACTCTTATGTGATAAGACCTTAAAGAGGCTTCTCTCGGTGATGATAATACAGGGTGAGTCAAAATTCTGTTAACACTAATGAATTATTTTAAATCGGCCACACACACCTTTCCAGGTCGATGGACCATTGCCATGGCCTCCACACTCCCTGATTTGACACCCTGTGATTTCTGGTTATGAGGTATTGTGAAGGAGTGCGTGTGTACAGCATAGCAGGAAAGTTTGTGATACCAATGACCTGTAGGACAGAATACAGACTGTGGTATCCTCTATTCCTTATGAAATGTGTCTGGGATTTAAATGGTGGTGTTGCTCGTTGGTTTTTGTGTGTTGAACATGATGGTGAACAGGTTGAGACATTCTTGTAAATCATCTTGTACATAGTGAAGTATGTTTTGTGAATACATTGTTTCCAACATTCAAATATTAACAGAATTTTGGCTCACCCTGTACATTTACAAAGCATCAGTAAAGTATTATCTGTGCAATATGGCCTATTAAAATAACTTCACATGGACCTGCACGAAGTAGCTTAAGTGAGACCGATGTCTCAAGATATACGTACTTCATAATTAATATTATAATGAAAAGTAATTTTACCAGGAAACCAAACACGACACTGTGCAGAGGAGAATAACCACTTTACTGGAAAGCTAAAAGAACCCTTTGTTCAGGTCTTATTGCATTACTTCATCACCTAACATGAATCCTTACCTGTTGTTTATATATATATATACTCATGTGAAACACGTGACCATAAAGGGTGCTGTTGAACAGCCATCTTTTACTGCTTGGCCATCTCATCTCATGGTGTTACTTTGCTGTTTAAGCCTGTGACTGAATTCTACACTTTAAGCCAATTTTATTAATTCATTTTTGTTTTGTCATTTTAATTCACTGTAGGTTTGTTGGGGTCTCAGACTTCAGTGTCATAATGTGAAAATCTGAGCTCCTTCTCCTTTGACTTGAATGTTCAGAAGCAGGTTAACCTCCATCTCAAAACCCCCCATCCACATTATCATTAGAAAAGGCCTGACACTGTAACCTCCCAGGCACAAAAGGAAAAGCTACTAAATATAATCGTGATTGGAAATATTAGCACCTCTGCACAGATATTGGGTTCATTTTCTTCATAAAACCGCAGTAGTAGTAGGGTGTTATACCATGTTAGCTGTTATGGATACAAAAAGAAGTCGAGCAAAGTAACACCTTTCATTGGCTGAACTACAAAGATTAAACTACGCAGGCTTTCAAAGACAACTCAGGCCCCTTCTATAGACAAGATGAAATCGTTAGATCTTACTTTATAAAATCAACATCTGTGTAAGCCTGTGCTGTAAAAGCCATAACTCCTAGAAACCATGGATTCTGGTACTTAAACCAATCCGTCGCATCGGTTGTACATTAGCGGCTAAGCAAGTTTCTCTCTCCTCAGTGGTTTCATTTTGTCGATGTGCTCGCCTCCATTGTCTATCAGCGCCTAAGCGAGTTTCTCTCTTCTCTGTGGATTTGTTTTGCCGATGTGCTCGCCTTGCCTTGTGTATTAGCGGCTAAGCGAGGTTTCTCTCACCTTGAAGGTTTCATTTTGCTGATGTGTTCGCCCCTTGTTTATCAGCAAGTAAGCGAATTTCTTTCTCCTCTGAGAGTTAAACTTGCTAGCAGATGAAGGCGGCTCTTCCTCTTATCTCCCCTGAAGGGAACCAAAATAAGTCGGATGGGGCTCTGCAGGTTAATCCTTGAGCTCGAGGTCCTCCTCTCCATTGCGGTGCCCAGTTTGGACAAGCTGTCACTGCAGTTCACTTCTAATGATGATGATGATGATGATGATGACCTGTGAAAGGACAAAGCAAAGCTGCTTAAACACGTGGCTCCTGTCCATGGGAGTTTGATGGCCACATCTGGCATGGCATGGCTTTTCTATTTCAACTTTCACTCAAGCACATTGGTGACCAATAGTTTGAATTGAGCACAAGGGCTTCCGCACACTAAGCTTTTCAAAGTTAGGCAGAGCAGCTCATTTCTCAATCGCTTCATGCAAATAAGGAGACTCCACGCAGACCCTGGTGCCGCAATGACAGGAGTGCCAGCTCAGTGCTGCCCATCAGTCTTGTGATGAAACGTCTGCAGTCAACTTCTGAAACTCCAGAATTATTCAACTCGGGGGAACTGGCATTGCTGAAGTGGACATAGAGAGAGAGTGTGTGTGTGTGTGTGTGTGTGTGCGGTCATGTTTACCCTACAATGAGGGATTGGTCCAGCTTTGTGCCAGATGCTGTCTGGGGTAGGCTCCAGCTTCCACACAGCCCTGTTTCAGATAAGTGGGTGAAGAAGATGGAAGTATCGTTATTGTTATTGTTGTGCCTTTGGCAGAGAAAATATATGAATAGATCAAATGATGGAAGATACTAAGGACAGACAATTATTATTATTATTATTATTATTATTATTATTATTATTATTATTATTATTGGACTGCACAGTGGCTGTATTGCTGTATCTCAGTGAAGGATAAGTGATGGATGCCTATAATGTCTGCTCTTGTCACCTGATTGTGTGCTGTGAGTGTGCAATACTCTCAGGGTCAGGTACTTCTACTTACTAATGATGGAGCTGGAGAGGAGAGATTAATACAGGCAAAGAAGAACTTCACTGGACACTGTACACAAGGCAGTGATGACATGATAAATCTACAACAGATGCATATGAAAGACACTATACTGCTGAAGATTTATAGCTAAGAAGACTGACATTTTAAGGTGAGGTTAATAAGACTCAGTAGCCACAGTGCCATAGGGGTAGCGATTGGCACATGCAAATAAAATACAATTACACTGGAGTCTGTACAATGTGACAGTAAGGACCCTGGAGACATATGATAGATAGATAGATAGATAGATAGATAGATAGATAGATAGATAGATAGATAGATAGATAGATAGATAGATAGATAGATAGATAGATAGATAGATGTGAAAGGCACTCTATAATAGATAGATAGATACATAGATATTAATTTTAGTATAGTAGGCAGGATCACAAAATTACTTACATGCATACTGCAGATAGTTATACTGTATAGATAGATTTAAAAGGCTCTATATATTAGATAGATATGAAAGGCACTATATAACAGATAGATAGATATTAATTTTAGTATAGTCGGCAGGATCACAAAATTACTTGCATGCATACTGCAGATAGATATATAGATAGACATGAAGGCACTATATAATAGATATATTAAAGGCTTTAAGTCTCAAAGCCAGCATTTCTTAAACTACATGTTTGTAATGTTTCGCCCCAGAGATGTGAGGTAAAATCGCAGATATTGTTGTGAGTGATACAGAGTCCTCTATTCACTCCCCTTTTTCTGACAGCCCATAGTGTGCTGCTTGACGGCGCCAGTGCTGTACGAAGGGTTAACAGCTGCAGGTGGTTCAACAGCAATCTCTGTTGTTAAGAATTAGTTATGTTACCAGTATAAGATTAGTCGAAACTTAAATAATCAACTAAGACCCCAATGTTAACATTTGCAGTGCATCATCTACTGGAATGTATTTTGTATTTTGCATTGTATTTGTCATTTTAACAGATGGCACATCACAAACATTTGTGATAATAAAATGCATTAAATTTTTATTCCAACAGTTGGCACAGCACAAATAATTGTGTAATAAAATGCATTGCATTTGCCATTCCAACATATGGTACATTAAAATCATTTGTAGTCCTATAATACATTGCATTTGTCAATTCAACAGATGGTGCATTAAAACCATTTTTACAGTGGGTATAGAAAAGAATCCCCCCCTTCGAAATATTCCAATTTTATTTGCTTTACAGCCTTAAACAAGCAATACAACTATTCCCAGCCCGCTGTTTAGGGTCGCTAGGCACACCTATAAAACAACAAAATGTCACTCAGTGTCTTGTCGTTACCCGTTCTTCACACACTGCTGACTCTTTAGACTTTCTTTCTCTCTCCTCATCCGCACGCACCTTCTGTCTTTCTATGTAGCTGTAAAATCGCAGAGCCTGCCCTAAACAGAGTAAACAGGAAACATTAATTACAGTACGTCACAATAGCTTCTTCTTCAATTTCCATTTTTCCATGCGACCCCTTGTAGATATCTCGCTCCACAGGTTGAGCCACACTGCTGTAAGGCTAAAATAAATGGCAACTGTGCCGGTAAACGGCAGCGCTCAGCTTCACTGATGAGGGCCAAACTGTGGAATGAAAGAAGGTAAAAGACAAGCCTCTAACAACTGATTAAATAACCTAACTAATATGTTCCAAGGTAAGTTTATTTTTTATCTTTAGGACAAACAAAGAAGCACTGGCATATAAACCTAAATGCTAATCTAACATATATCTGCGTGTGCTCATATAAAAGCCTCACTCGTCTGTCAGGGCTAAGCTGCTGCTAACTTCACGGACATCGATGATCAGTGAAAGGTCCGTAACCTTCAGTAATCAGCTCTTAACCCCAATATACAGTAGCTCAGACTAGGTAGATATCAGAATGCGTTTTATTTTAACGTTATTGCCCAAAGTATTACTGAGCCCTAATAAATGTAAATGCCATTAAGTGCTTATATGTTTGATGTGCCAGCCTAAGAGCCTGCCCAGTAATCACACTGGCAAAGGCCCTGCCTGCAGTTTGTTTGTCTTCTGTCAGTGAGCAGCTCAGCACCGGCGTTCACAAAACAAGATCTGCCTGTGAAAAGGCTGGCAGGACAGGACCGTTTAGCTGAAATAAATGGTGTCCTTTTAAAGTTGCCTCAGGCCTACACTTTTCATAGCTAATAGCACTAAAACTAATAATAAAGAATATTGATCCCTAATTAAAATTCTCAACATTATTCACCTTAATAAAAGGAAAAGTGTCCCTGTGTCTCTGTATCTGCGTGTCAGTTCGGTTCATATGTCTTTCTCGTTCCAACAGTTGGCACAACACAAACATTTGTAGTAATAAAATGAATGACATTTGTCACTCCAGCAAATGGTACATCACAAATACTAACACTGCTTTTATGAATATAACACCAAATGGTGTGTAACAGAGACATCATGTTAAATTTGTCATTCCAACAGATGGCACATCTCAAACATTAACATGGCTTTTACCAGTCCCATACTAAACTGCATATAACAGAGACATACACGTTGTTATTTGTCATACCAACATTCTATACAATAGATTACTACAGATGTGCAAATGGAATGGAAAATAAAATGCATTTTATTAATACATGATTTACATTTCGATAGGTGGTGCACTGCCTATGATAACACTGAGGTCCACGCTGGCCTCTTATATTTCATCCCAGATTATTAAATGCCACATTCCTTTGACATTTCTGTACTTTGTCTTTATTTCTTGAATGACTGAAGTAAACATTAGAGCAACAGATATTATAAATTACTGCTTTCTTGCTGAGGGTGTTATCAACGCTGAGAGGTTGCACTTGAATAATAATAATAATTCTTTACATTTTTATTGTGCTTTTCTCACTACTCAAAGCTCTTCTACACAGTGAGTGTGGAGCCAATTCAACCACCACTAATGTGCAGCATCCACCTGATGATGTGATGGCAGCCATTTTTGTGCCAGTAGGCTCACCACACATGAGCTATTAGAAGGTGAAGTGGTGAGAGAAACAGTTAGCTAATGAGAGAGAGGGACAATTAGGGGACACAATGACAAGGCCTTGAGGGCAATTTAGCAAAGACATCTTTATGGAGGACACACAGGGATCTTTAATAGCCACAGAGAGTCAGGACTTCAGTTTTACACCTCATCTGAAGGACAGCACCATTTATACAGCACAGTGTCCTCATCACTGCACTGGGGCATTGGGATACACATTCAGACCACCGGGTAAGCCCCCTATTGACCTCACCAACACCTCTTCCAGCAGACACCCAAGCTTTTCCTAGATGGTCTCCAATCCAAGTATTGGCCAGGCCTGAATATGCTTAGGTTGAGGTAGATGACCTGAACTGAAGTGCATGAGGTGTGTCTGCTGGCTACAGAAGAGCAAGGGCAGCAGAAGAAAGAACCCCTTAGTTGGTAACTGGCATAAAACCAAATGTTATATGAGCCTTCATGTGTCTCAGAGACATCTGTACATTTGTTAGTGCTGGTAAAAGCGATTCCCAGTGTGGGATACTGAGAAGTGACAGACTGGACGGGTCACTCTTATGTACTTAAGTGGAATGAGTCTGAGGTGGGCAATTACAGAGGGACTGGCATCAGGGCATCACTTATACCCAATTGTGTGACTCAGATCTGTGTGTGTTAATCGATGGGTGCAGGAGTAGACGAGCCTGTTCAACAGACTTGATTACTCTCACAAATCCTGAGATAAAACAACTTGAATAACCAAGAAAATCTAAAAAAAACTGTGAAGGAGCCGAGAGCAGCGAGCGCCTGCTGTGTGTTACGTGTCTGTCTGTCTGTCATCAGTTTTTAAGATGTTTTCACATTTCTACTGTCCTTGTGTTTATTAATGTATCATATCATTCTGTTCCTTAAACTGAGTGGGCTTCAGTTGGGGTCTTTACTGAATAATCTGATAAATTCCTTGCATGGACAAAAAAAATACAAAAATTCATTATTAATAACCAGGAGACAAGAACTTATTTTGGGATGGTTAATTTGCTTACTAAAGAGGACTAATATGGAGTCTGATGTGGACTTCAGTGTGTAATAAATGAATAAGAAATACTGACGTGAATGACACTTTAGCAGACCCCCTGTGACAGGTCATCTCTTCTGTCACTTGGTGGTCTTCACTCTCTGAGCTCCTGTCTCACATTAACTGTTCACCCTCAGTGTCTCCTCAGATGTTTTCTCTGTGACTCTCAGCTTTATCTTTAAATCTCCTCCTCCTCCTCCTCACTGAGCTCAGACAAACTTTCACTTTCGTTTCTTCACAAGTCACTTCCTTGTTTCTCTGACTGATTCTCTCTGCCTGCCTCTCCTCAGACTGATGATGGCTGAAGCCCAGCTGTATGGATTACAGGACGAGTTCACCTGCTCGGTGTGTCTGGACACCCTGACTGACCCCGTCACCATCCTCTGTGGACATAATTTCTGTCAGAAGTGCCTCACAAACTACTGGGATCAGAGCCAAGTGTGCAGCTGTCGTCAGTGCAGACACATCTTTACCACCAGGCCTGAACTGAAGAGAAATACTCTGCTGAATGAAGTCATCAAGAAATTTAAGAGACCAAGACTAAGTCCTCCTCTGTCTCAGAGTTATGCCAGCTTTGGAGATGTGGAGTGTGACTTCTGTACTGGTGAGGAAGTTTAGAGCGGTGAAGTCTTGTCTCTCCTGCCCGCCTCCTACTGTCAGACTCACCTGCAGCTTCACTATGAAGGAGACGCCCTGAAGCACCACAAGCTGGTTGATCCTGATAGAAATCTGAAGAAGAAACTCTGTGAGAAACATCAGAAAAGTCTGGAGATATTCTGTAAAACTGATGATTCCTGTATCTGCTCGATGTGTGTGGTGACTGGACATAATGGGCATAAAATGGTCGACCTGGAGACAGAAAGAGAAGAAAAGCAGGTGAGTGATGTTTAGTGTTTAATGGAAACTGTTTGAATAACTTTGAGTTAAGGAATTTGTACTTTTAATGTGACAGAGAAATCTATTCATCTACAGTAAAACTCGATTATCTGTCACTTGATTACCAGTCAGGACTAAATAACAAAAACCCAATCTTGTGCTCGACTGCGTCTCCCGCTTACTACTGCGAGTTCTGCACATTGGAACAACAGAAATCTCAGTGTCCATTCATCTTGAATAGCGGTTTGTAGCTTTTCTCTTTTGTTATAATTAAAGTAAACTACTATACATTGTTTATGTACATTGTCCCCTCTTCGAACCGCCACCTTATCGTGGTGGAGTGGTTTGCATGTCCCAGTGATCCTAGGAGCTCTGTTGTCCGGGGCTTTATGCCCTGGTAGGCCACCTAAGGCAAACTGGTCCTAGGTATGATGAATGAAAACTTTGGATGCGTTATCCCTCGCAAGGACATGGGTCACCGGGGCCCCTCTGGAACCAGGCCTGGAGGTGGGGTTCGATGGCAAGCGCCTGGTTGCCGGGTCTGTACCAATGGGGCTCGGCTGGGCACAGCCCAAGAGGCAACGTGGGTCCCCCTTCCCTTGGGTTCACCACCTGTAGGAGGGGCCAAGGAGGTCGGGTGCAGTGTGAGTTGGGTGTTGGCCGGCGGGACCTTGGTGGTCCGATCCTCGGCTACAGAAACTGGCTCTTGAGACATGGAATGTCACCTCTCTGAAGGGGAAGGAGCTGGTGCGTGGCGTTGAGAGGTTTCGGCTAGATATAGTCGGGATCACCTCGATGCACAGTTTGGACTCTGGATCCAATCTCCTTGAGAAGAGCTGGACTCTCTACCACTCTGGAGTTGCCACTGGTAAGAGGCGCCAAGCGGTGTGGGCATACTTATTGCCCCCAACTTGGATCCTGTACATTGGAGTTTACCCTGGTGGACGAGAGGGTAGCCTCCTCTGCCTTCAGGTGGGGGAAGGGTCCTGAATGTTGTTTGCGCATAAGCGCGCACAGCAGTTTGGAGTACCCACCCTTTTTAGATTTCCTGGAGGGGGTGCTAGAGGGCATACCTTCTGGGGATTCCCTCGTTCTGTTGGGAGACTTCAATGCTCACGTGGGCAATGACAGTGACAGCTGGATTGGGAGGAATAGCCCCGATCTAAACCTGAGCAGAGTTTTGTTATTGGATTTCTGTGCCCATCACGGATTGTCCATAATGAACACCATGTTCAAGCATAAGGGTGTTCATATGTGCACTTGGCACCAGGACACCCTAGGCCTCAGGTCGATGATCGACTTTGTGGTCGTGTCGTCGGACTTGTGGCCACATGTCTTGGACACTCGGGTGAAGAGAGGGGCGGAGCTGTCAACTGATCACCACCTGGTGGTGAGTTGGCTTCGATGGTGGGGAGGATGCCGGTTAGGCCTGGTGTGCCCAAACGTGTTGTGAGGGTCTGCTGGGAACGTCTGGCAGAGTCCCCTGTCAGAAGTAGCTTCAACTCCCACCTTCGCAGAACTTCGACCTCGTCCCAAGGGAGGTTGGGGACATTGATTCCGAATGGGCCATGTTCCGTGCCTCTATTGTTGAGGCAGCTGAATGGAGCTGTAGCCGCAAGGTGGTTGGTGCCTGTCGTGGTGGCAATCCCTGAACCTGTTGGTGGACACCAGTGGTGAGGGATCCCGTCAAGCTGAAGAAGGAGTACTACAGGACCCTGTTGTCCTGTGGGAATCTTTGAGTTTGGGAAGGCCATGGAGAACGACTTTTGGACGACTTCGAGGAGATTCTGGTCCACCATCCAGTGTCTCAAGAGAGGGAAGCAGTGCAGTGTCAACACTGTATATGGTGAGGATGGTGCGCTGCTAACCTCAACTCGGGACGCTGTGGGTCGGTGGGGGAGTACTTCAAGACTTCCTCAATCCCACTAACATGCATTCCAATGAGGA